>NC_051184.2:92813914-92990212 GCF_013339695.2 Rhipicephalus sanguineus | reverse complement strand
AGCGAGGAAGCGTAGGCGTGGAGAGAGTGGGGGAGGGGACGCGCATGCGCTGGCGCTCATTGCGGCGTTGCGCAAGAGAGAATGAGGCGCGCGAGAGGGGGGGAGTGGAGAGGGGGAGGGTAGATGAGGTGTGTGGATAGGGCTTGAGCATGCGCAGTAAGGGTTGCCACGCCGCACACCACCACCACCACCACCGGAATAATGAACTCCGCCATGAGATGCTTCGCATCTAAGAATGAAACGCCCATGTGCGTAGATACACCTGCTCGTTAAAGAACCTTAGGTGTTCTAATTCAATTCCGACTCCCCCACTACGGCGTGCATTCATTATATCAACGTACAGCACCACTGTATAATGGTAGAATGCATTTTCCGAGTCTGAGAAACGCCTGGATTTCTTTTATAGTGGTGGATGTTCGAGCGCGAGTCGGGAACCTTGTGGGAATATATGAAAGAGCAAAAGCTACATTATTTAGACCAATTGTAGTCGCAGTAGGAGAAGAGGAGAATAAACTTTTATTTTGAGCAAGCGCAGTGTGCACCCTAGTGTGGCGGCCTCCTTTTTCCAGGTAGCCGCGGGCTATGGTCATCATTTCTTGAGCCCGTTCTATCACGCTGTGAGAGTTTTGAGAATTTCAAGGACTGCCAAACGAAGAAATGTGTTGGTCACGAGAGAGATCAGTCCTGAGTGTTCTTTCGAGGCAAATGTAATGAACTGAAGCTTTTTTGTATTATCTTGGTGATTGCATACGAACCACCAGCTCAGTCGAGAGGAAATCAACGCTATGCAATGTAGAAAGGCACGATAAAAAGTCACAGTTTCCCCGCAAGGGCGAAGCAATGAATGTGATAGCAAGAAATTATAGTGTTACACGAAGTGAGGCTGGAAGCTAACTGTTTTGTATCCGATCTCGCCTAACCAGAAAACGCTGGTGTAAGAGAATCGTCTCGTTTCGTACTATTATGAACGGATAAGCAACGTCTAGTAAAAATGTTTCTTTTTTGCTGTTGTTATTAAACGAATTGGGGTAATTAGCTAATACAAGCTCTTATATTCTTGTTCCTTTAGTGTCCCGTAGTAAAGGGAATTCCAAAGTTTGAAACATTTCATGTGTCACGCCGCTGTCAGACGTAGAACAACTCAAGTATACCTCTACACTCCAGCCCGCAACGATGCGAGCTCCGTTTCCATCTAATCTTCCAACAGAGGTCGCCCCACTCGGGCTCGCGTTTAATTTCAACTTTATACGACTCGCCTCGTGTCGCTGTAACTCTTTCACCCCTCACTTCCATCCTCACTTTTACTGTTACTGCTGTTTTCTTTTTCTTCGTTTTCGAAAACCGGAAAAGTGCTTTAAGCTTTCGCAGCTCCCAGCAGCGGGAGCCAATGGAAACACGAAAGAAGGAAGAAGACGGGAAAGAGGAAAAAGGAGGGTTCAACAACGTCGCGCTTTTGTTGTTAGTATTTATTAGTTTCTTTCTCTTCAAAAAAAGGAAGACCTTACGTTCAAATTTTTTCGTCATCGCCGAGTGCCTTCTGACGCTTCATTCTCTCTCTTTCTTCTTTTCTCATCCTTGGCGCACGAGCCTTCTGCTTTGAAGGACGAGACGTTCAACTTCAATTCAGGCCCTGCTTGTTTATTTTTTCGTCGGTCTCGCGCCTTATTTTAGCTGCTTACAAGTTGTTTCTTTGTTCACAAGAAGTGTTTCAAACTTTTTTTTTTGTCTCAGTGTGTCTCCTTTCACGTCGATATCGTTGAGGCCATGACCTCTCCGGAAGCATAATTGCAACGCCAACATTTGCCACACGATTTTAAGAATATATATATATATATATATATATATAATATATATATATATATATATATATATATATATTATATATATTATATATATATATATATATATATATTATAATATATATATATATATATTATATATATATATATATATATATATATATATATATATATATATATATATATATATATATATATATATATTATATATATATATATATATATATATATAAAGACACGCGCGGAGTCATATACGCGGCATGTTGGAGCCCCTGCACCGGCTGTCGGAGAACAGCCGGTGTTCCACGCGCCGCATAATCGAATAAGGGACAGCGGCGGTGCCCGCCGATGCTGCTATATTCCTCGGTAACTCTCTCGCCTTCTATTTTACTTCCTTATGGAGCTCGTTTTTGTTTTCTTTCGTTTCGTGCATCGACAGCGCCACAGAGCAAGAAGAAGAAGGACAAAGGAAGCACAGTCAAATCACCGGCACTTGACGTCATGTACGTTCAGAGGTCGTTGAACACTTCATCGTTTTCTTGAGTAGCTCGTAGCTAGCTCTCTCGCTCTCGCATTCGCTCTCACTTTCTCAGTGAAACCCTCACATGGAATATTTCGCTTTCATTCGCGATAGTTCACAAAGAAGAAGAAGAAGAAGAAGAAGAAGAAGAATACAAGGAGGAGGCGCTAACCACAGCCACAGGAACATTTTCGCATCTGTATGCGATTTCCTACGGGAGACAAAGTGAATTGAATGTTAAGTTTATTTCATTTCACTTTATTTTTCATTCATATTGGCTCCATACTTTTTTTTAGCATAGACTATTCGATTGAGTTTTCCTTTACCTATCCTTTTCTAAACTTATTCGAAATATAAAATAATTTTATCTCTAAAATGAGGTGCCGCCCGTTTCATGGTCGATCCCCCGCAGTGGGTTGTGCCAGGTTGTCAAGGAAAAACGAACCAGGCAACCAGAACGCGAGTATGGTTCGGAAGGCGACATTCGGAAGCTACCAAGCAAGGTTCGGAAGGTTCGGAAGCTACCAAGCAATCGTTCCACCAGACCTTGATCGTTGGTTTCATGGACCTTTTGACCGCTCACTCTAAGGCTTTCCATACGCAGCAAATTTGTACGTGCATCTATGGTACCCTGTTCTGGTTTGTCTAAGGGCATACTTTCGAATTTAAGAACTTCAGGCAGTTGCACGCCGTGAAGACCATCGGGCAGCAAAGCTGTAAGCGCGCGAGTATGTGAGATTGGCAAACGAGATCACGTGCATCGTCATCGTCATCATCATGTCATTCATTATCATCAATTCGTTTTATTTATTTACTTACTCACCCCTTCCTGGTCACATGACCTGCATGACGACGACGACGACGACGACTACCACTACTACTACGACAACCACTACCACTACCACCACTACTACTACTACTACTACTACTACTACTACTACTACTACTACTACTACTACTACTACTACTGCGAAAACGTCGGCAAAGGGTAGACTAAGCCGGCTTCGCTGAAAAAAGTATCGTTCCTCGTCGAAAGAAGAGAATGGAAGCGACAACGTCCACCATGGATATGTTTATAGCGTTCATTTAAGCTTATACTATGCATGTACATACGTAGCTCCACACCTCTTTGTTTTGTCCTGAGCGGTCACCCGACGTGCTAGCTTAGCATGTAAGGTGACACGCTGCTAAGCTAGAGGGCATTGGTTCGGCGTCGGCGGCTGCATTTCGACTGGGACGAAATGGAAAGAACACGGGCGTGCTTAGACTTAGGCGCACGTTAAAAAATCCCAGGCGGTCGAAGACGAATTAATCCGTAGCGCCCCGCTGCGGCGTGCCTCATGTGGTTGTTCTGGCACGTAAAACCCCAACAATTAATATTATTATGATCCTGAAAAGTCACCTTCTCTTCTCAGTTCCCCTCAGCTCAAGGACGAATTAAATAAACGAGCAAACAAATGCTGTAACTTTGTTGAACGTAGCGCAAGAGCTCGCATTGTTTGTTGAGAGGGCGATGTTTGCTTTGTCTTAGTCGCCTTGTTCTTCATCTTCTTCTCTTTTGTTTACACGTACGAGCGTTGCGTTAATTGTTTCACCTTCACGGACGACCATCTTCTTAAGTGGCTCACCGTGTGGACAACTCGTGCGTGGGCATGAGGCTACATTCTGTGACTTGTAAACGCTGTGCAAGAAGAAAAGCAAGTTATGCAAATTTCGCTCAGCTGCACTGCGTTATTTCTTTTTGTTTTCGGTTACAGCGCAGAGTAGCGTCATCGTAGTTAATATTTCATATCAGTTTATGCCTTGTGTCTGAAACTGAAGGAACGAAAGAAATTGGACATTGCTTTAACTACAGAAAGTTCCTGCGGATTTCTTACTGCTACGCAATTATGCTTTTCCGTACTTGCGCTGAAAAGCAGCTTTGTTGTTTTAACCGCACTATCAACGTGCAATTTGAACGTCCTGACAGTGTTCTTTCCGAATACAGCGAATGCGCGGAGCTTTGCCTGGTCTCCATGGTATGCTCATAAACTTATTGCCCCGTGCAGAGTAACGGTTTGTAGAGGAGCAGCTCTAGCAGAGAGAATATGTGCGTTTTTTTTTTTATTCATAGCGCGTGAGAAATTATTTTGTTGCATGAGGTCTCTTTTCGAAGCGTAGAAAAAATCACAGCATATCGACGGGGTGAATGATGATGAGTGGGGCGAAGCTCCGGAGGGAATCATCGGTAAAACCGTGAAACTCTTCCGTGAAATTCGCCCAGTACATCATATAAAAAAAATCACAGCATATCCACGGAGTGAATGATGATGAGTGGGCGAAGCTGCGGAGGTTCATCGGTAAACCGCGAATCTTCCGTGAATTCTGCCCAGTACATCATCACCGACGTGAGATCGGGCGCGTTTATACTAAAGGTTCGATGAGTTATGACGACTTGCAGCTCACTTTAATTTTACATGTACGCTGTGAATTTTCATTGTTTAGAAAACCATTGCTTTAGAAAAATCTGGCGTCTTTCGTTAAGCAGCTGGCGTCTTTTCGTTTTGCTTTAGAAACATCTGGCGTTCTTTCGTTTTGCTTTTAGAAAACATCTGGCGTCTTTCGTTGGTTTATTTCATCAATCAACGGCGTTTTGAACAAAATTTTTATTGTTTAATCACGCACAGGAGAAATCTCGCCAGGCACTACCTTGGAGGTAAACAATGGCTGCTAATGGGAATGAGAGACAGAAGAAGTCGGCTTTTAGCTAACACTTACACTTCTACTTCTACTAACGTTTCCTACTGGAACATGCCAATAGCTGCTAATGGGGAATGAGAGACAGAAGAATTCGGCTTTTAGTTAACGCGCACGCTGCGAATTTTTTATTGTTCAACAACGCACAGGAAGAATCTCCCACCGGCACCACCTTGGAGGTCAAGATCTGGTACTAGCGTTACGACTGGTTACGCACTACGACTACGAGGGACGAACGGGTGCCGCTTTAAGGAGCTTCGCCCCTAAAAATCTGGAGGCGACCCTAGTGCTTGGCTTAGGTGCCTGGTAGTGGCACTCGCCCGTCGCCGTTCGTGTGCCCTCGTGTATTCCTTAGATTAATCTTGTGTTTCGCGCGCTGCCACGGAGAAAGAAGCGCGTGGTTGAGATGAGTAAGCGGTGAAAACACAGCACGTACAGAGCTATGAGCCGTCTACTGATTTGTGTTGACACACCACGTGCGACCCGCGCCTTTTTGATGAAAATTCACAGTTGCTGCCCGAGAAGCGCAGCCAACTCGCAACCCCCCCATCCCTACCGGAGCTTCATGCTCCTTCGCCCGACGGAGCGGGTCGGCGCATTTCATCTTTGCAGCCTCTGCAAGCTGTCATGTGCACATAAACCACACCACACGCGCGGCGATGCAATTCATTTGGACTCAGTACGGAACATGACGGCGACGGCAACAATGCGCCCCGAGTGTTCATATATTTGCCATCACAGTAAAGGACTCTCCAAAGGGTGCAAACCATTTGTAGAGTATGACTAAACAGAATATGGTTTGTCATTGCAACAATAACTCTCCTTTCACGCGTAGTACAAATACGCCACCTACGCGGCATCGCACTGAGACACCTCTGGTAATGTGGTACTCCGTGAAGTGCTACGGATAGGGTTTAAAAACAGATTACCATTCGTGAATTACCGTATCGCTGTAGACATGTACGGCAGTAGATGCGCTGGAATCTTTCGACGCTTTATGCAACAGTGGTCCGGGTCAGTGTTTGAATGCTGGGCCGTGGCAGCGGCACTCCAACGGAGTATGATTACAAGTATACGCTCGTGAGTCCTGTTTATCGTGCTTGTTCAATAACCTCAATGTGACCGAAGTTAATCCGGCGACCCCCCCATCTACGGCGTCCCTTGTAATGAACGGGGCCAATACATGACTCTCAGTTCCCTTTTGTGTCATGATTGGTATTTTTGTAAATGTACGGTGATGGGGGAATGAAATTTGAGCAAAAAAATGTAAGCCAGTTTCCCACTAGTGGTGTCGAGCCTGAAGGAAGTGCGGAGCTGAACAGCCTTCTTTGTTTCTGTTAATTTTTCTCTTTCTTTCTTCCTCTGTTCATTTAAGAGCGGAGCTCTTTAAGCTTTTCGTTGCGATGGGTTGTGCGAACAGGAATTATCATCTATATTGACTGGACGTGATCGCTTCGTCCTAAAAGGACAGACTGATGGGCTAGTTGGTAGTGCATATTGTGTACACTTTCCCCCTCTCTCCTTTTCCTTCGCGTGGTGTCGTGTGTATATATATATGCGATCACGTGCAATAAACACCGAGTTGTTAGTTAGCGCTGTGTCCCGTCTTGATCTGTCGCTGTCCGTGTGCTTCTTTGCGCTACCGTTCAGAATTACGCTTCGTCATCTTCTTCATCTTCAGCTTCACTCCTACAACAGGTGGAATGCAATAAGTATGATGGGCGAGTCTGTTACGGGACTCAAGATCATGTAACATCGCGTAACAATTGTTCACGAGACTAAAATTCAGGTAACATCACGTAACAACTAATCACATGACTAAAATCACAGCAACTAGTCACGTGACTAAAAATCACGTAACATCACGTAGCAACGAGTCACGTGACTAAAATTCCGCAACATCACGTAGCAACTAGTCACGTGACTAAAATTCCGCAACATCACATAACAATTAGTCACGCGCCATGTTCCCGCCAGAAACCACGTAAGAGCTAGCGTAGCCATGTGACTAAAATCACAACATCATGTAGCAGCTAGTCACGTGACTTGTTACCGCCAAAACCACGTAACAACTACTCCCATGACTGAAATCACGTAACAACACGTAACAAGTCACGTGACATGTTCCTGCCAAAACCACGCGACTCAGTTTCTTCTCCTTTCTTGGACTTTTACGCCGACATCAGGTTCTTCCTCGGTGTACTAACAAGACGTCGGGTGAAGACTCCGCGGGCTCGGCGCCTTACAGGTACGACGTTCCTTTATCGAAGGCTTGGTTGATACGCTACCGCTACGGTGGTTGGCAGCCATCGCCACGAGCCCTATGCTCGTCCAAGCGTGTCCAGCCATATGAGTGATAACCAAGGGCATAATGAAAAGCCTGGGGGCTTACAGGCGCGACAAAACATCATAAAGCCAGCACGTTTACTCGTTCACAACCGGGAAACGGCTTCAACGAGTTCAGGAGCAATGGATGACGATGAAGCGGAGAGCAAGAAGCCCCGCTTAGAAGAGAACAAGTTCGACGATAAAACGTCAACTTATGACTTCAGTGATGAAGAAGACATGGGCGAAGATGAGCCGTTTACGCTGGTGACTTATAAGAAAAAGCGAGCAGAGGGCATCCCAGTTGTCTTTCGTCCAACAGGCGAAGGTACTAGTTTCTGGCAAGTGAACCCCAATCGAGTGTCAGCCGAAATAGTTTCCGCTGCCAAGGAAAAAGTGCAGTCATTCAGGACGACCAGAGATGGAAGTTTCAGTGTCAGCGTTGCTTCCTTAGCATCAGCAAAACGCCTTCTGATGCTTTCGAATGTAGGCGGCCTAGAAGTCAGGCCTTTCATCCCAGAGTCATACACGCGAAACGTTGGGAAAGTGAGAAATGTGCCTCTGCAGTATTCGGACGAACAACTCTTAGAGTACTTGAAAGATGCTGGGGTTATATCGGCGCGCCGACAAATGAAGTATTACCGCCAGGAAGATGGAGCAGTGACGTCGCGTTCACTTCACACAGTAATACTGACTTTCCGAGACGACCGCCCAATTCCAGGAAGAATTTACTTGGGATTCACCAGTCATCCAGTGGAGGAATATCTTGGTCCAGCACTTCGGTGCTATAATTGTCAGCGATTTGGACACATGGCGAAAAGTTGCCGCAGCACACGTCGGTGCAAGATCTGCTCAGAAGACCATGACCACAAGGAGTGCAAATCAGTTCTTCAGCCTAAGTGCGCGAACTGTGCGGGCAATCACGCTGCCTCCTACTCAGGCTGCCCGCAGAACAAGGCTGCTGCACAAATGCGACGACATGAACTTATCCACGGAAGACAACCGCGCCGCAACGAAGCCTCTCCAAATCCTGCGATTGTAAATCCTGTACGCGATCACCCACCTCAGCGGACACCGCAACCACCACATCAAAGAGACGCTTCAAGAGAACCACAAAGAGAAACAAGGGTAGAAAAGCCAAGTGCCCCTACTTACGCTTCAAAGCTGCGAACACCCCCGCGACATCCGGCAGAAAGTAATGGACCCGAGAGCTCTAATGTTTGCACAAGCTATACGAGTGAAACTCCACGTCGTTCTCAGCGACCCTCAGGAAAAATACCAGCCAATACCGACCACACCAGTGCATCAGTGACGGAACTCATTCTGCCAATGCTTTTCGCTGCAATTAGAGCAATCCTGTCTGCTCTGCCGGAAGCAAATAACCTACCAGAAGTGAAAGCCCTGTTACCTCTGGAAGCACTATTGTGCAAACAATCCGGGTCAAACCTGCAGCAAGTAGCATATGAATAACCGCTACAAAAATGTCTCCATATTCCAGTGGAATGCCAACAGTCTTCGAAGGAAGTGTGCTGACTTTCGTAAACTGCTTGTGCAGTATAACTTTCCAATACTTTGCATTCAAGAGGCTGGAATGAATGATGATTTCCGTCTCTCAAACTACGTGATATACAGTCGTCTCGTCGAGGTGGAGTTAGCAGAGTGCACTTGTGTGTCAGAAAGGACCTACCATCTTATCAAGTTCAGTCAAGCGATTCTGACTTTCCGGAATTCATCGCATGTAAGGTATTGTTTGATAAGCTGTGCATAACAGTGATTAATGTTTATCTACAACCTTCAAGCCGTATTTCAGTGGACGAGCTAGTGGATATCTTCAAAATTTCTAGTTCTAATATCTTTATTTGTGGAGACTTTAATGCACATAATATTATCTGGGGCAGTGATCGCTGTGATGCACGTGGTAACGTTGTAGAGAGCGCCATAGACAAGTGCAATTTGACAGTTTTAAATGACGGATCACCAACATTCCTACGCGGGTATAATTACTCTAGCTGTATAGATATAACTTTATGTTCACAAGATCTAGTGAATGGTGTGGGTTGGTCAACGGATTTGGAAACACGCGGAAGTGATCATTTTCCAGTCCTTGTAAATCACCCTAACATGCGGAGTGATGACATCCGGCGCTACAGCAGATTGACGAACTGGAAAGCTTTTCGGTTTCGCCTAAGCAGTCAACTTAGTCAACATACAAGCGTTGAAGAATTTACGGAATTTTTACAGGATAATGTGAACATGTGCACAAAGAAGGTTCCAATTCCGAAAGACTACGCTGCAGTTGACGGAGAATACGAACACTTCAGAGCCATTAGACGCCGGTCTGAAAGAGCGTACCGACGGAGCGGTAGTATAGAAGCTTACAAAAGCGCTCAGAAAATCCACAATGTCATGCGCAAACGGATGGAAAATTTAGGAAAACGGCGCTGGCGTGGTTTCTGCGGCACGCTTTCTCCACAAACCCCTGTTCCGAGAATATGGTTGGTAATTCGAGCGTTTAACGGCCCTGTAACACAGAGCTTCCCATTTTGTGCCCTCGCTTTAGCTCTAGACACGCAGGAAATAGCGGTTGCAGATGAATTTTGTGAACTTATCTGCAGACCTGGCTCTACATCAAATTATGCAACATTTAATAATTCTGTTGCGTTAGCAAAGCAGAAAATTAATGCTTGCTATTGGGCACAACATCCTCAACTAGACGCCGCATTCACATTAAGCGAACTGCAATGTGCAATTGCTTCATGTCGTCAAAAGTCTGCTGCTGGGCCGGATGGCGTTACTTACAATATGCTAAAAAACCTCGGGCCGACAGGCACCAAAGCTCTTTTAGACATTTATAATAATCTATGGACAGAAGAAGTTGTACCGCAACCTTGGAAAGTGGCTCGAGTTATTCCGATTCTAAAACCTGGAAAGACGCCCTTGTGCCTTGATTCTTTTCGTCCAGTCAGCTTGACAAGTTGCTTATGCAAGGTAATGGAAAAGATGATTGGCGCGAGACTTGAGTGGTGGTGCAACGAAACGGATGTGTTGTCCAACTACTTAACAGGTTTAGAAAGCAGAGATGCACAATGGATGCTATAATAGACGTAGTAACGTACGTGGAACACGAACGCGCCTGCGGTAACGTGACGGTCGCAGTATTCTTGGACATAAAGAGGGCATTCGACACCGTCAGTCACGTGCATGTTCTACTGAGTATGTTGGAACTCGGAATGTCCGGAAAGTCCTTGCGATGGATTTCTGAATTTTTATCAGATCGCAAGATATTTGTCCAGACGGGTGAAGGAAAGAGTGCAGAACACGATGTCAGGCAAGGAGTGCCACAGGGAAGTGTGCTTAGCCCTTTTCTATTCAACTGTGTCATGGCTGATTTAGCAAGACGACTGCCATCTCAGTTACGATTCTCGCTGTATGCAGATGATGTGTGCATTTGGACATCTGGAACTAATGTTCAGTTAATTCAGACGGCACTACAAGAGGGCATTAATACCATCAACAACTTTTTAATAGAGAGAGGGATGGCTCTGTCGCATGCGAAGACAGCTGTGTTGCCCTTCACCCGTAAGAAGTTAAAGAATTTTAATCTTAGTCTGGAAGGACGACCTATATTGATTGTGACACAGCATCGATTCCTTGGAATAGTACTTGATCGGCAGCTATCCTGGACACCACACATAAAAAAACTCGAAAACGATGTTAATGCAACAGTAAATATACTTCGCAGAATTCCTGGTACGTCGTGGGGTGGATCAGTGTCGTCCCTACTCAATGTTCACAATGCTTTAATAAGACAAAGAATTGCGTACTCTGCGGCAATCTTACACGGCCTTTCACCCACGTCGGAACAGAGGCTTCAAAGGCTTTTAGCTAGGGGATTACGCATATGTCTAGGAGTTCCACGAGCGACTTCCAGTTCCCTTGTAATAGCAGAGACTCGCCAATCTCCCTTCACAGTCATGAGAAGTATAGAAACATGTCGGCATTTTTTTCGTCTTCAGACGCAACATAAAAACCACCCATTGGCTCTGGAGATATTACAAAGGAATAGAAGCCATGTTCATAAAGAAATTAAGGAAAGAGCCAGTATATTGCCAAGAAATGCATTTTTTAACTCTGACGTTGATTATCCTCCATGGCTACTTACGCTACCAAAGGTCGAAGTGTCAGTGGACGGCATAATCAGAAAAAATGACATGTTCATTCTAGCCGCCCAACAACTAGCGCTCTACCAGATATATATGCGATATCCGGACTACATACATGTCTATACAGATGGCTCCAGTGTACCAAAATCTTCAACTTCAGCATTTATTATACCGCACCTCAAGGTACAAGATTCATTTAAATTATCTCGCGTTACATCGTCTACAACAGCTGAACTATTCGCTATTCTAAGTGCTATAAAATTTATCAATTCTGTAAGAGATGCTCAGAAATGGGTAATTTTCAGTGATTCGCAGGCGGCACTAACATCACTCTGTAGCACAAAAGCAGAAACAATTAATAATAGTCTGATCTACGAAACACTTAAAGAGCTCACCAAGGCCGATCAAAAGCATCATGAAATAATGTTCCAGTGGATACCGGGACATTGCAACATTCCTGGCAATACAGCAGCTGATGAAGCAGCACGGCAAGCACACCGCAAAAAGATATCGTTTCTATCCCAATATCGAAAAATGAATTGCGAAGCATTTTAAAGACACAATCTTTCAAAATGTGTAGAAATGCGTGGTTCGACGAAAATTCTAAAAGCTCCGATTTATATCATGTAGATCCACTTATCGAATTTGAAATTCCGTTGTCTTTAGACAGAAGTGTGGAAACTCTTATTCACCGATTAAGGCTAGGAACTGCCTACACCAAGCATTTTTTACACAAAATTGGCCGCGCTGAAACTCCTGAATGTGATTGTGGATTCGTAGATGAAGACATATATCACCTCCTTCTAGAATGCCCACAGCACGACGTACCAAGACGCCGACTTCAATCATCGTTAAAAACATTAGACCGCAGACCACTAAGTTTAAGGAAACTTCTAGGCCCGTGGCCAACAAGAGGCTTACAGAAGTGTGCTTTAAAAGCATTGAAAATTTTTCTTGAAGAGAGTGGCATCCTTGGCCATTACTGGCGCATTTAAGCTTTGTTTTGTATTAACGGCAGAGTGTATATTTATGTGTGTTGGCCATTACTAGCGCATTTAAGCTTTGTTTTGTATTAACGGCAGAGTGTATACTTATGTGTGTTGACTATTTTTGTCTTGGATATGTTATGCAACAGTTGCTGTTTCTTTTTTTTTAACATCACCGTGTGTACACATGTATGTGATTGTTGAATATGTTGTTTTGACTGTTATGTCTTGACTGTTACGCTAAGTTGTATATTGTATATGATTAGAAATGTGGACAATATGTACTTTATCTTTATGGACCCTATGTACTCCAAGAGCTAAGGAGTAGCCGGCGCCTTATTTGTGCGCCAACATCTCCTTACATCATGTCAATAAAAAAAAAAAGAAGCCGAAGAATAACCGTACTTAGCAGTTCTAGCAATGCTAGCAATAGCAATTCTAGCCATACTTAGCATTACTAGCAAAAACTTAGCAGTTCTAACAAAAGCTTGGCATTACTAGCAAAACTTAGCTAGGTCGAACACTAGCTCAGCTGTTAGTTCCAGCCTTGCGCCATTAGTGCAAGCTGCGCACATGTTTCTTTTTCTTACGTCTCCCTGTTTTGTTTTGTTTTTGTCTTTTTTGTCTCTGTTTATTTCTATTTCTTTCTCTCTTTATGGATTGCTTTCTCGTTCTCGCTCTTTCTCTCTTTCTCTTTCTTGCCTTTATTTCTTTTTTCTCTATTTGTCGCTTCCTCTTTCTTTCTCTCTCTCTCTCGCTTTATTCCTTTCTATCTCTTTTTTATTCTCTCTTTCTTTCTGTTTTGGGTTCTTCTCCCTTTCTTTCTCTTTCTATGTCGTGCTTTACTCTCTCTCCTCCTCCTCTATTCGCTCCTTCTCACCCTCACTTCCCATTCCCACCCCTTTGCTATACTATAAATACAATGCTATGCTATGCTCTGCTGGCGTGCCTGGATTGCCGAGTGATTACGACGCTCGCCTTGGGATCGCGGGTACGCGGGTTCGAATCTCGCCTCGCCAATAGTGATGCAGAACTATCGGTGAATTCACTATCGATAGCATCGATAGTTTCTTTTAAACTATCGATAGTGTAAACAAACTATCGATAGTACTACTATCGACAAACTATCGATAGTCCAGTCTGTCGTACCATCAGTGATATTACTAGCGATATTACTGGCACGCGTGTTTATTGCTTTGTCTTGATGTATTCGGGTTTCACCAACAAAGACTGCTCCGAGCGTTTGACGCAGACCGCGTCCCAGTGTTTGAGAAGCGTCGCAATTGTTTGAGATCATTTTGTTAAGATTACGCGCTGGACGCGAGAACCAGCGATAACGCTGGAAGGTTCAATGGCTGATGTATAAATGACGAAGCGTTCCACCGATCATAAGATCACTCTACGGCCGGCGACTGTTCTCGCCGCTGTCAGTGTACAGCGTGTATCGCTTGTATGTTGAGTTTTGATTTTCTGTGCACAAGTTCCCCCAAATAAGGAGCTTCGCATTTCCCAGTCTTTCTGCAGCATTCTTCACCCTCACCACCACGTGACAAACTATCCACAGTGGTGGGAATAATGATGCTCTTGCTCGCTCGTCATAGTGACAAAATATTTGCAATAGCCTACTATCAGCTCCGCTTAATTTATGAGCAATTTTCGGCTAGAGAAATAAATTATATCCGCAGTGAAAATGCCGGAATATGTCCATTATTAAATTCGTATTCAAAAGCAACCAGTTACACCTTACGAATAATAAACTTAGTTGTTGATAATTTTTTGTATTTTGGAATCATAAAATGCAACATAAATTTGAAGCCGCGCAGTACCACCACATGTAACGGCTTCTTTCCGCTACAGCTGAAAAGTTTGACTTTATGATCATGTGTCAGCGAAGCACTCTGGTGAAGAACACAAGCATGTCAACTTTCTTGCCATTCAGCCTGGCACCATACCTGATACCCTCCGGCTCCACTGTGTACTGCGCGCGCGGGGAACCAAGTTTATGCTGCAATGAGTTCGCGCTGTTGATTTTATACTATCGACAGTACTTACTATCGATAGCGCTAGCGATAGTATTTTTTACCATCGATAGTTCGATAGTGACTCCGCTATCGATAGTATCGATAGTACCATCGATAGTTCTGCATCACTACTCGCCAAGATACATTTCTCCAAGAATTTCACGCCTTTTCTCTCTCTCTGTGTACTTATCCTCTTCACTCTACATTACCTGAAGCCTTCATTTGCCAAGCTTATGCGGTGTGCTTTTGAAAGACATTCTACAATCAATGAAACACAAGACATCTATAAAACGTCTTTAAAATGTTTAAAGCCTCTACAAAATGTTTTATAGAGGTTTCGTGGGAAGGGGGACTACGCTGGCAAGAGAATAAAAGACCCCCCCCCCTCCCCCCACAATGTATAAACTTAAATAGACATGAAAATTTACAATTCCTCTGTCACCAAAGGGTAAAAATGGTGCAATCAAAACAAACAAGTGCTATGTGCTGCAGCATAAGCAGCGTTAATTCATAAATCATGACCATCAACCTTCTTTTACGTCCAATGTGGGATGAAGACCTTTCCCAGTGATTTCCGAATGACACTGCCCTGTGCGAGGTCGCGGGATCGAATCCCGGCCGCGGCGGCTGCATTTTCGATGGAGGCGAAAATGTTTGAGGCCCGTGTACATAGCTTTAGGTGCACGTTAAAGAACCCCAGGTGGTCGAAATTTCCGGAGCCCTCCACTACGGCGTCTCTCATAATCATATCGTGGTTTTGGGACGTTAAACCCCAGATATTATTATTATTATTATGCCCTGTACGAGCAGGTGCTTTTCTATGCCTGCAAATTTCTTAATTTTATTATAGCACCCAACAGCCACCCTTGGCTGCCTTTTCCGTCCCTTGGCATTCATTCCGTTGCTCTAACTAATCATTCGTTATCTGTCCTACACATATAGTCCATTGGTTCCACGCACTTTACGTGTCTGTGCCTAGACAGGACATATGGACTGATGCCAAACGTAGTGCAGGTCAACATAAAATGTGTTCCAACCCTGCGGGCTATGTAGTTGGACAGTATATATCAATAAGTCCCAAACTGAAATACACATGTGACTCTGATACGGGACTTCTTCGCCTGCAATCACACAAACAGACTTCGAGTGCTCAAGTAAGCTCCTTTAAACAAACACATCCCTTTCGTCCCGCCAATGTGTGATTTTGCAATACAAACGTCGTTAGACATGCGAACTCTCCACGGTGCGGTACATACTCGTACAATGGTGCGCTCTCTGTAGCTGTCTTCCGATCCGAGACGAGGCTTTTCCCACGGGATCGAGGTCTGTTCCGTATCATTCTCGACAATTAAAATGCGAACGCGCCGAAGACGCGAGGGTGTGACCGGTCGTCTGGTGGCTTTTAAGTTGCAAGTGCGTGCCGGTGCGGCCGCGGGCTTGGGAAAACAGCAAGGGGTGGCCGAGTCGATGAAACGAATACGCAATAATGAACGTGCATCTTGCAGCGTGGCGATATCCTACCCTGTGGGGAGGGAACCGTAGCGAGCTTGGACGCAGTCACCTCGCGCCCAGGAGTAAACAAAAACAATAAAAACAATAATCACTTCAGTAAGAGCACCCACTATGACAGGTCTCATCACTTTTGCGGCGGCACCACGGGCTACGGGCACTACTGTACTTCCGCGCTTACAGCATTGCGGGCCGTTGTATTCTGTGCCCCTACTAAGGTCACTACGGTGACGGGCGCTATTGTGACTGGCCACTTGCGCGCTTTTAATGCTGGTGGTTACAACTTATTTATTTGCTCTAATGTTTTGCTTATAGTTTTGCTGCAGTGCTTGCTCGCTGCCCAGCGGCTCCTCCCGTCGCTCCACTGTAGCATGTTGTCCAACGCGATTATCTTTTAATAAGAGGTAACACTACTTGAAACAATACTGAAAAAAAGAAGAGAAAAAACGGAAAATTTTTCTTTTTCAGCGCGATTAGAACCGAGGTCGCACAGGAACAACGCATCATCCGAACGCTAGGGCTGTCTAACCGCCGCAGACTTGAACGGAAATGTTCCTTCAGAGCAGTAACTCCTTCAGAGCGACTCCTTCAGAGCAGTAACGTTGACGTTGACGCATAACCTGAAAAAAAAAGGAAAAAAACGGGAGGAATCGAACTGACGACCTGCAGCCCTAACACTCCATGGAGAGCGCACCAACCAACTACGCCACGAACGCAACACGACGAGGGAGTCAAGCGACCAAAAATCTACGGTAAAGGGGCCCCGTCACTTTTACGATGGTACTGCGCTGACGGGCCCCGTCACTATTACAATTTACACTACGGTGACGGGCCCCGTCACTTTTACGACGGGGTCGGGTTGTCTTAGAACGCGTAGTTATAAAGCGATATTCAGTAAAGGAGAAATATATACAGGGTGTACCAGAAGTTCGCAGGCCGCTATACCGTGTATTCGTATGGCATCGTGGCCTGCAAACTTTTGACCAACCCTGCTGTGGGAAAGTTAAGGAAACGACCGAGCATGTCTTAATTGAATGTAGAGATATTGTAACGCTCCAGCAACCTTCGAGCGATTCATGGACTCCATACTTCGCGGTCTCAAACGGGAGATTTGTATGTGTTATCTCGATGACGTCATTATTTTCGGCAGGACTTTCCACGAGCATAACCAGCGGCTCAGCGTTGTTCTCAGTTGTATCAAACAAGCTGGTCTTATTTTAAACTCCAAGAAGTGCCACTTTGGTGAGCGCCAAGCCGTTGTTCTTGGATATCTAGTCGACCAGGACGGCATACGACCAGATCCCAACAAGATCACTGCAGTCCGCAACTTCAAGCCACCAAAGACGGTGAAGGACCTTCGTAGCTTCCTGGGCCTTTGTTCTTATTTTCGCCGGTTTATAAAAACTTCGCCCAGCTAGCTCATCCACTGACAGACTTGCTTCGAAAGGACACCCTCTACCGGTGGACCGCTGAGCATGAGGCTGCTTTCGAACAGTTGAAGTTTTTGCTCACTTCTGGGCCCCTTCTGCATCATTTCGACCCGGAGGCACTCACAGAACTGCATACCGATGCAAGTGGCGTGGGCGTTGGTGCCGTCCTTGTCCAGTTTCATGACGGACGCCAACACGTCGTTGCGTATGCAAGTCGTGCTCTGACAAAGGCAGAAAGCAATTATACTGTAACAGAACTGGAGTGCCTCGCAGTTGTTTTCGCCATACACAAGTTCAGACCTTATTTGTACGGCCGACATTTCAAGATCGTAACCGACCATCATTCCCTATGTTGGCTTGTCGGATTACGTGACCCAGCGGGCCGGTTGGCTCGTTGGTCCTTGCGGCTTCAGGAATATAACTTTTCTGTTGCCTACAAGAGTGGGCGATGCCACGCCGACGCCGATTGCTTATCTCGTCTACCATCTCCAACTACAAGCACCGATGACGACGATTTCGACAATTACCTTGCGACGGTCTCCTTGGACTTTCCGAGTATGGACATATTCAGTCAGGAGCAGCTGCGCGACCCATCACTGAGACCAATTATTGATGCGACCAACAGATCTCGACACTCAATGCAATTTGTGATTCGTGACGGTGTTTTGTACCGCAAGAATTACTCAAGCAATGGTGCCCCACTGCTTCTAGTCGTCCCAGAACGCTTGCGCCTTGCGGTGTTCCGAGCAATGCACGACGACATTACGTCTGGGCACCTTAAATTTGCTCGGACGCTTCATCGCATCCGACAGCGGTTCTACTGGCCTCGACTGTGGAAGACGACGAAGCACTACGTCGCCAGTTGTGATGTATGCCAACGCCACAAGCAACCGACTGCTCTTCCTGCAGGTACACTGCAACAAGTTACGCCACCGACTTCGCCTTTCGAAAAAGTCGGCATAGATTTGCTCGGCCCTTTCCCGAAGTCTTCCACCGGACGCCGCTGGATTATCGTCTGCGTGGATTATCTAACACGTTACACTGAGACGATGGCACTTGCTTCAGCCACCTCATCTGATGTGTCCTGGTTCCTACTGCATTCGATTATCCTCCGTCACGGAGCTCCCCGTGTGGTAATAAGTGATCGTGGCCGGCAGTTCACCGCTGACGTTGTCGAAGAACTACTACGGCTCTGTGGGTCCCACTATCGGCATTCCACGCCTTACCACCCGCAAACCAACGGGCTAACTGAGCGTACCAATCGTACCATCATAAACATGCTTTCAATGTATGTCTCAGCGGATCATAAGAAGTGGGATGCCGTACTACCTTTCATAACGTATGCCTTTAACACCGCCAAACACGAAGTAACAGGTTATACACCTTTCTTTCTGCTCTACGCTCGCCATCCTCAAAGTTTCCTCGACACCGTGCTTCCTTTCTCGACCAACGAAAACGCAAGTGTCGCGCAGACCTTGTGTCGCGCTGAAGAAGCACGTCGACTGGCCCGGCTCAGAACTCTCTCGTCCCATTCCCGTGCTAAGGCCCGTTACGACGCAATACGTTTGCCAGTCACCTTTGCAACAGGTGATCTCGTATGGTTGTGGACACCACTAAGAAAGCAGGGACTTTGCCAAAAGCTTCTTTCTAAGTACGCCGGTCCATTCGTCATCGTTAAAGGTTTGAGCGACGTCACTTACGTCATCGCAAAAGTGACAGCTGGCAACCGCCGTTCACGCAAGACGCAACTTGTCCATGTTGCACGACTGAAGCCCTGCACTCAGCGAGCCCTCTGACTTGCTCGGTGAGCTTCGTCTGGCCCCGAGGAAAATGTAACGCGGCGCTGGAAGAGCGCGAAAGAAGAACGAAGAAGAAGAACGGGCGCGAGGGATTTGGTGCTCGGCATCATCGGATCGTCCCTTGTCTTTTGCCTGCCGCTTCATTGACCTCATTGTAAATAAACCCATATCATCCGTAACAATATTTACCCGGGTGTATTTTCAGGCACTAGTCTACACGAAGCGCTTCGGCTTTTAGGGACAACAACGGAAAGGGAAACACATCCGCATTAGAAGTAAGTAAGAGACTGTTAGAGTATTGGTGGCGGGAAAGTAGTGATAAAGAACAAAAATAGAAAGAAAGAGAGAGCAGCAAGGAGAGACAGGGAGGTTAACCAGACGCACGTCCGGTTTGCTACCCTGCACTGGGGGAGAGGGATAAGGTTGAGAGACAGAGGAAGAGAAGAGAAGAGGGATGGACACAATCACGAGCACACTTGGGGGAGCACAACCAGTCTACAGGCAGTCGCTCAGATTTGTTGGTTGTTGATGAATGATTTATGGTTTATGTGAATTAGACAAGGGATTAGGCCGGAAAAAGAAGCTTTCTTTATCTTGGTGGCGCACAGGTCCCCGCCTTGTTACAAAGGGGACGTTCATAGCATCCTCGGCTTTCTAAGCAATACAATCGTTCCTCTTCAGTTATTCTTAGTAATTGATAACAAGATATGACTCGCTATACGGAACTCCCTATTTTGTTTGGAGAAACGCAAATTCAGATGAATTGTACGGTCCAAATTCGATCCACTTTTATTGGTATTAGCACAGCTTCAACGGACTGTGGTATTAGCTTAGGTTCCGCTATTATAACGTACGTCGCTGATGAATACGAATAATTTTTTTTCTGCGTCAGTCGGACCCCTTCGTGACCTTTCTTTTTCCCGTTGGGATGCAAGAGTGAACTCGTTTCTCCAGGGTCCGCTTATATCCATGACACTATTCTGTTTACCTGTGCTTCGGCATCATGGGAGTATTGGTACTTCAAATGTCCGTGAGTCCATGACAGAACACACGTGCCCTATATTGCTCGCGAGTTCGAAAGAAGGGCTTATATCCGTGACATTTATTTGCCTTTGTTCGGCATCATGGAGGTGTTGGAACTTGTCCGTGAGTCAGTGGCAGCACACGCGTGCCTTATATTCCTCATGATTGCGAAGGAAGAAACTGATTTCGCCCGCCTATATCCGTCCTCTTTTTTTCTGTATCCGTGTTTCAGCACCGTGGAGGCCACCATTCCAGGAGGCACAGCAGGTGTCGTAGCAGCAGCAGCAGCAGCAGCAGCATTGGTGTGAACAGCAGCAGGAGGAGGAGGGTCCCCGGAGGCCCGCCGCCGGCCACATGAACCACCCGCCTGGACGCCCGCCGCCCCGCCTCGGAGAAAAGGTCAAGCATATCATCGCCGCCAGGATGCTCTGCTGCGGACGCAAAAAGGTGCGACGCGTCTGCCGCACGGTGGCGATGATTTACCCTAAGTCCTCCACTATACACTCCAAGAAAAAAATCGAGTATTTGGGGAGTGTTTCTGCCACATAACTATTCGTCATCTGGCTTGCTCGCGTTTCCTTTCTTGAAAACACGGCTCTCGCCACTTTCCTATAAAGAATGCTGTCACGATGATAGCGCGCACGCCGTTCGTGGCCGGGAAGTGCCGCGAGCGCGGTGATAACGGAAGGAAGGTACGCGAGGTAGATGACGATAATAGTTGTGTAGCGGAAATACTCCCCAAATACCCAATTTTTGTTACAATATAGTGTAAGGCGAAGACATCAAATGCCTCATCAAACACGAAAAGTAACCGTAGGCGTCGGCGTCAACACGAGCGATGAAAAAACTCATCATCATGTGAAGATGTCATTAACACGTCACAAGTCATCAAAATTTGTGACGTCATCATGACTTCACTGAGACGTCACGGGACATTGTCTCTTGATGAAAGGTAGACCTGTTCCGGAGGCACTGCAAAAGACGTGAGGGGCAGAAAGCTTCTTCCAATGCCTCCGATCACGGAAGCAGTGCAAAATCTCGTTGCCTACATGCCTAAAGCCTACATGCCTAAAGAGACGAAGATTTTTTTTTCAACTGCTTTACCGCAAGTACACTCTTTAATCAAGTGCCGAATAAAGTGCCAGCTACAGCCAAAAAGCTAGAAGGAAAAAAAGCACTCGCTTTGGTTCTTGTAAGGAGTGTACCATAGCACACAATTGAAACTGTCTATATATAGTTTCAAAATTTGTTCGAAGTGGATGCGCCTTTAGATTTAACCTCCTTCACTGTATCGGTTCTGACATGAACATTACATTACCAAACGAGTTAAATTTCGCTAGGCAGGCAATAAGTGAATAATGCCGCTAGCTCGTACCTTTCCCTTCAAGCCGTTGTGATGGCGTGTCGCAGGAGAACCACGAGGGCGACCTGGTGGTGTGCGTCGAAGGCGGCAGCGAGACGTGGGGTCCCCGGGTGGGGGCGGTCAGACCCCGGCTGGCGCCGGGAGCCCCTGCTCCCGAAATGGTTCTGCAGGGCGACTTCCGAAAGGTAAGCTATACTGGCGCGTTTGCCCTTTATTTAAGCTCATTACTGAGATACAGCTGCCCAAATATAGCACGAATCACGCCGTTCAACGGTGCATAACCCCACAAAGACTCATTTTCCACATGAAGTAAAAATGACAATAAAAAAAATGTCCGCTTTGCTGCAACGTAACAGCAGCGCCACCTGTAAAACTGTGTTTTCGCCATAGAAGAAACAGGTAGCGCCGCAGTAAGTTCCACAAAAATGGAAATGTTGTCGATGTCGTCGCCGAAGACGACACCAATTAACGAATAAAGTTTGACAGAGAGAGCCGGAGGAAGTATCGTCTGAGGTGTACGTCAGTATTGAATTTATTGTGGCGAAAGCGTAATATGTCTCACAAGGCGAAAATTACGACGTGCGGCGTCACGGCACTGCCAGTCACGTGACGATGTCAACATGAGCGCCGCACTTAGTCATGCGACGGTGGCGTGGTATGCGTCGTGGAAAATTTTCCGAGAGGCTTCGGCGCCGGCGTAAAAAAAGAAAATTCGCTCACCTCTACTATGCTGCGAAGAATATTCGTTCATAACGAAACATCCAATACAACGAAGCCGGTCTGGTGGTGGTGGTGACGTGGTCACAGGCGGGGTTAACCTGGCATACCTGGCCGGCAATTGCTCTGCTTGAGCGACTCTCACCACAGAGTCGCTCAATGTATCTCACCACACATCACTTAAACCTGCTTATCGCAGAAAACGGAAATAGCAGCCACTTCCTTGCGACTCATCCGCTTGTGTCGTGCGGGACATGGTTCCGTGGTGCTTGATTGCAGGTGAGCGGCATCTCTAGCGAGGTGTTCCGCCAGATCGAGGCCGTGGAGAGGGAGTACGATGCCACCACGGCGGCCCACCTGGAGGCCGTGCAGAAGCGCGGCGAGATGGTGGTGCGCGTGCTCGACCCGCGCTGCCTGGGCCGCGCCGGGGCGCAGGCGGCGCGGCGCTACGCGCAGGGCGGCACCGCCTTCGTCGAGATCGTCAAGCGGCCCGGACAGACCCTCGGACTGTACATCCGCGAGGGAGACGGAGTGCGCACACAGGAAGGGGTCAGTGTACTGCGTAACGTGTCGCCGATTAATGTGTTCCGATGCTCGCCGTAGACGGCTAAGTGACAGCTAAACAGACAGCAGCTGATCTTATGTCTAATTCTAATTCTGAACCGGTTGTATCACGCGATTCATCTCTCGCATCGTCCTGGAGAGCGCACACAGGAAGGGGTTAGTGTACTGCGTAATATATATTGTCACGTGGTAGTGATGGTGAAGAAACGAAAAAAAGCAGCCGGTAAAGATGAAACTGTGGCCAGCGGGTGTGTTCGAATGCCCACCATATATTGTTGAATAGACTGCAGTGAGCTCACGTCTTATTCTAATAATGACGATTATTTGAGGTGTTCATCTCCTTTCTTGCATCGTCCTGGAGAGTACCCACCGGAAGAGGTCAGTGTACTGCGTAATATATATAACGTCCCCACTGAGTACGCCAGAGCTCACTGTAGAAAGCTAAGTAGACAGGTTAATAATATCTAAATCGACAGCAGTGATCTTGCGTCTTATTCAAATAATAACGAATATATCAGCTTCTCATCTCTCGCATCGTCCTGGAGAGCGCTCACATGAAGGGGTCAGTGTACTGAGTAATATATATAACGTCGCCAATAGGTGTGTGCCAAAGCTCACTGTAGAGGGCTAAATAGACACCCTAATTACAGTTAAATCGATAGTGGCTATCCCACGTCTTATTATAATTATAACGATTTGGTCAGGTGTTCAACTCTCGCGTCTTCCTGGAGAGCGCACACAGGAAGGGGTCAGTGTGCTTCGTAAATGCCGCCGATAGGTTTATTCCAACGCTCACTACGGACGGCTAAATAGCCAACTAAACCGACAGCTGTGATCTCAAGTCTTAGTCCAATACTGACTCGATTCTGTCAGGTATTCATCTCTCGCATCGCCCTGGAGAGCGCGGTGTACCACTCGGGCCTGCTACGCGTGGGCGACGAGATTCTGGCCGTGAACCTGGTGGACGTGCGCAACATGAGCCTGGACGACGTGGTGATCATCATGTCCATACCTCGTCGACTGGTGCTCGCCGTGCGCTCCAAGGGCGCCGGCGGTCCCGGAGGGCGCTCGGGGGCGCTGCCACCCGTGCCGCCCATGGCAGCCGAGAGGCAGCGGCCGCCCGTTGTCATCGTCAAGAGGGGAGTCCAGGTACTCGGCGACTCCATACTTTTTGGTCGATATCTTCCAGCTGTACGTACGCCAGGCAACAAAACCATATCAGTTGCTTTTACAGCGTCACCTCGCTACAATTGAAAAATGGTGTACTGAGTGGGTCATGCAGTTAAAAGTAAAAAAAAAATATGTAAGTTCATGTGTGTATTTGCGGAAATACTATACCAAGTCATACTCTTACTCTTTGCATTCTCTTCCTGTTGAGCTGGTTCAATCATACAGGTACCTCGGCGTTATTATCACTACCAAGCTTACATGGCCAGAACGTATTAATATTCTGGTTAGTGCAACTAACAAATCCCAGGGCTTTATAAGGTGGTCACTATCATCGTCGCGCCCTGCGATCCGTAAACTAGCATACGAGACATTTATCGGCACTAAGCTAGAATTCGCACCGGCAATATGGAATCCCTATCGAGCGTACCTTGTTGAGCTACTTGAAGTCGTACAAAACCGCGCAGCCCGGTTTATTACATCCAAGTGCGACTATCGTCTAAGTGTTACAAACATCAAATCAAACTTGGACATCAAATCATTAGCACTTCGCCGAAAAATCCCCCGCTTATGCCTCCTTCAAGAGCTGTATTATAACTTCCCACACTTACGTGACACGCTTCTTTTTTCCGCCAAACCGCACTACACCCTCAGTCGTCAACGAATTCACGGCGCTACCAAATCCTTCAACTCTTTCTTGCCAGTAGGCGCTGCGGAATGGAATAGTTTACCTGACCTTATTGTAATGGAATGTGACCCCATCAAGTTTGGAAATGTACTAACGAACTTTCTGAGTGCTTATGCGTAACGTATTTTCAGTTTTTTTTTTTTACATTGAGTGCGTTGTTCCTGTATTACTTTGACTGTCTCAGCATTTTGACTGCCTTAGCATTTCACCTCGTGCCCTTCTAAATATCCCTTTTATTGCATTTTCTTTATTCATGACTGTCTGAACGTTTCTTTTTTTATGTATGCTCCCCCCATGTGTGATACCCCTACGGGGGCTTTAAGTGTTAATAACTGATGATGATGATAATGATGATGATGGCGTAATGCGCATGGTTAAGGCAACGTGGTTTTTTGTTTACTATATTGGTGCCCGAAGGCTACTGATGTTGCATTGCAAGAAGTGCGTTTCCCACCTTACTTCCTGAAAGCCAAGGCGGGACTTTGCGAGAAGCATGCCGTCGCTTCAATTTCATTTTTGTCTCCATTGCGAAGCTCGCTTTTTTTTTTCGGACTTGAACAACGATGGGAGAGTGGGGGGTGTCTGCGGTGACTATCGGCCGCCCCTAATGGAAAACCCTGCGCGTGCCTACGAAGTATTTGCAATACCTTCCAAATACGCAGGGCATGGACTCCACGGCACACGTGTACACTTGCTCTGTTGATGCATGATGCCTCTGGTTTAAGGGGAAAAAGTGCTGCAAGCAGTGAAACACTTACTGGGAGGGTATGATCCCAGTCTAAGTGGAAATTCCGCTTTTTCCCAAATCACGTGCTTCGTAGACTGTTGAGGCGAGCCTGCGTGTATAGCACTTTCAATGTTTTACGACTGCATTGCTTGAACAACAATTTTATGCGTCTTGTAACAGTACTAATTACATTTTTTCCTTGTTCTTATCGTTACTCCTTCTATAACAATGCATCTTGATAGCGTACCATCTGTATATATATGAAAGGGGGAAGCTAGTATAGCCCGATTCGTATTAACAGAGAGCTGAGCTAGTTGCAAAGTATTCATTCCAAAAAGACAGTGCGTGCAAACACGGACACAAGAAAGAAGTCAGGACACCACAAACGTCCCGACTTCTTCCTTGTGTCCGTGTTTGCACGCCCTCTCTTTTTCAAATGAGCCTGATTCGGTTGGCAAGGCGCATGTAAACGCCGTCGGATCGGGCCGGCTGTGCGTTAACTCTTATCATCGGAAGGTTTTCTCACCTTCTCAGCTCTCTCTCCCCGACATTGGGCGCTGCTGCAAACTCACACCCACCAGAATCGAGTTGATGTACCAAACGCGGTCTAGTCGGGCTCCGGTCACATCTCTTATTCGACTCAGTCGGTCTAAACGATGCTGCCCGTTTCCGTGTCGCAGGAAGCCGAGGACGACCTTCAGAGCGAGAATGGCATGGGCGGCGGCCTGATGGAGAATCCATACTACAGCAGCACGGTGCCGGTGCGGAGGCAACCGCAGCCCCCGCACCGCTACCCAAAGACACTCGAGAGCCTGGCGGAACAGGTGCACGCCTTCCGGGACAGCCCGCACATGGAGCGCTCATCGGCGGCCAGGAACAGGTGCGCCGGCGCATACTTGCACTAACGACGTCACTAGAAAATACGATGTAATCCTGGATTGTCTCTCAACGTGAGTAATTTGGTCTATTTTTAACACGAAAGTGTTTTATGCCGGGGTCCACCAAGGTTTTCATGACGTAATTCCGTCATGGAAATACGTCAGCAAAATGAATGCCATCAAATGGCAAAGGGAAAATATTAAGAAAAAGTTGCGTTGAACCCATGACCTCTCGATCCGCGGCGATGGCTGGCGGGCGTTTAGCCCACTGAGCTACCGCCACACACATAACGGAGTCTACATGAACGCGCCTATTATCTTTCATACTTTCCTCTCGCAGTGCTCTTACATGGATGAATGGATGGATGCTGTGAGCGTCCCCTTTATAACGGGGTGGTGACATGTGTGCCACCAGCCTAAAAAAAAAACAAAAAAAACGCGCCGTTGCTGCCATTGTCCCATTCGGCGCGTCTCCAATAGAAGTGTAATTTCGTCTTTGCTAGTTGACGGAGACCTACTGCAAATTTAAACAGCTAAAAGCCACGAGAACAAAGAAGATTTACACGTAGGACCAGCGCTTCCTGTGCATAGTTTTCTTTTGACATCGCCGTTTTGCGCTGTTTAAGCTTGCAGTGCCTCGCGCTGGTCGGAGTTCTCCACTGATACTGCATCTGATATATTTCAAGCGCTTAGGAGAGATATACTTGATTTGGTAGACCAGGGTGCTTTACGCCCGGACGCGGGTGACCACCTCCCTACAGGTGGTCGGAGAGATTGGCCGTGTTCACCAGCTTGTCGTTCCTGTAGCTGGTCCTCGGGACTTGGCGTGTCAGCTGATCCTCTCAGTGGTCATCTGTGATCGGATGGCCATTGTCTCTGAACATTTGTTTCACTCCCACACGATTACGAGGTGATCAGCATTTTGCAGATTTTAGTCTCTTGTAGGTGTTCCGGTATACGTTGCATGCAGTAGAGTTCCGTGGAGGTAATTGCTCAATTGAAGTCGGAGAAGTAAGACGGCTTCTTTAGTAAGCTTACAACATGGTGCTGGGTATTTCTACCTGTTTTTATAAAGTTCTGAGATGTTATGGCCTTTCGTTTGTGTCCTTTCGTGCCCTGCCACTACCCACACCTCTGACGCTCATCAAGTCCTCTCAGTTAAACTACCATGCCCCCTCAACAACCGAGCCTGACACCACCATTAGGCCTACTGAACTTCGCGACGCAACAACGGCTTTTCTGCTACCGCCACACACCACCCCCATGCGTGCTCCTCAATCACGGCCCCACAATCACCACAACTATCATCATCATCGTAATCATCATCAGCCTGACTACGCCGACTAAAGTCCCTAGATTTCCCCCCGTTCTTTCTTAAGCACCGACAACCATTGAAGTGTTGCAGACGAATCTCATTGGCTAACGCTCGTTTTCAGTAGCCATGTTCTTCCTAACGCTTTTCAAACAACTGGTGAAACGCGTCCCCCGCTCACTAATGACGGGGGGTTGGCGGGAGGAGAAAGGCGCGTCACGCTAGCATATTGTCCGCTGAAAGATGCGTGGCTAATGTACTTAGACGTACGTGGCTTTGTAAATCCTCCAAGTAAGGAAGAAAATGGCGGCAGACGCCGGCTGCCGTAGGGCGTTTCCACGTTCTTCAGAGGAGTGGAAGTAACTGTACCACGAATTCCTGCCAACTAGCACAAACCAGTTCTATATGCGCTTCAAAGTCATAGTATTTATTTTCTCATAAGTCAATTACGATTTTTTTTAGCGGGCTCAATGCTTTGTGTCAAGGGAGTGAGCACGATCTCAAAAGCAGCACGTGATTGAGTGCACTCTCTGTAAGAGACCGCTGACCTCATAAAAAAATCGTCAAACCTGCGCGGAACACGTAGCACAGTCACAG
The DNA here is from genome assembly GCF_013339695.2 of Rhipicephalus sanguineus. NCBI lineage: Eukaryota > Metazoa > Arthropoda > Arachnida > Ixodida > Ixodidae > Rhipicephalus > Rhipicephalus sanguineus. The sequence continues at coordinate 92,961,888 of NC_051184.2, read as the reverse complement.
CGTAAGCAGGAAGAGCGGCCTTTCTAGAACCCGTTACTCTCTTGGAGAAACTAATACAAGTACGCGTGCATGGTATCCACTACGCCATAAATCATCATAATTTTTCTGAAGTAGCAAATCACCCACTGTGCCATTTTTCCTCATTCTTCGGAGAATCGTGGTACCTGCTACACATCTGAGAGGCATTATGTGCACTTTGTGCTGTGGCTAATGATGATGAAGAATTATGGCTGAGCCCTTTGTAACGGGTTGAAATCATTCAACGACTGACTCGTTGAGCAATTCGCATTGTGTGACGCTAGGTTGCTATTTTACTCTTCTGCCACGCACAGCTAGGCAGAAGAGTATTTTTGCGAAGAAGTTACAAGCACCAGCGTGACACTGTGGTTGAATACTCGACTGCCACGCACAGCTAGGCACGAGTTAAAATCCCATCCGATCCTAGAAATTTCATTCTCATTTCATTTTTTCTTATTTCACGTGATAGCGGTTACGGACACCGGCGGCGGCGGACAACTATGGAGCCAAAATTGGCTGTTGTGATCTCATAACAGCTTTCGCTGTAACAAACTTCGGTGCCGACAATGTCCTCTCCACGCTGGCCTGCGTGACAGGCGCGCAAAAGTCCACTTGCGCTAATATAAACATCTCTGGTTGCCATGAGAGAGGGCCGGGAAAGGAGGCAGTTGCCGCTGCTTAGGTAGAAGGATATAATCTAGGGACTTTAACGCCGACTGCAGGGCAAAGGCCTCTCTCTATTTTCACCAATCAACCCGGCCATGTGTTTGCTGCGGCCCCGTTGTCCCCTGCAAACTTCTTAACCTAACTTTATGCCTCCTCCCTGCGCTATTGCCTTCTCTTGCAATCCAATCTGTTACTCTTAATGACCAGCTCTTATCTTGTCTTCGCGTTACATACCCTGCCCATGTCCATTTCTTCTTGATTTTGACTAAGATGTCCTGAACACCCGTTCGTTCCCTGACCTACCGTGCTCTCTTCTCGTCCCTGGTCACCTTAAGGGACCACAACTGTACCGTAGTCGGATACAACTTTAGAAGTCAGCGGCATTTCCTCCTCAAAGGCGGATGAACACAAGCCTGCACCAATGGGCGCATACTCGGGACTGACGTCATGAGCGGGACGGCCGTTGGCGCCGCCTTCGGAGAACATCGGCGCGTGCATGAGCGGGACTATTTCTTTAGTCGTGGAGGTAAATAGGCTGCCGCGCTTCGGTCGTCTGGGCGGGGCCTCTTAAGATGTATCCGACTATAGCTGTCAACTACAAGTTTTCCCACGCCACTATATTACTATCACTGCTACAACCGCGGGTTATAGTGAATGGCTAGCACAATTCATATTTCACGGAAGGTTTTCGGCGCAAACTAAAACACGGACACAAAGGAACACAATGAACAGGACGTGTTCCAACTTCCTGCTGGTTTATTACACAACGGGAAAGACGCTTTTCAAGCACATTCCGAGACACGTGACCACTGTGTGCATGCACCATCACTCTGCTAAACTATCTGCGCGTGGTAGTCGAAGAAACCGCAGTCTTCCCGAGATAGCCAATCGTTGTGTTATTTTGTGTTCGTGCCGTAGCCTGCGCCGAAATGTTTTCGTGAAATATGAATCTCCACCAACCAGCTCAAAGCAAGATCCGGCTAGCACAAACCTCGGCTCAACCGTAAAACGACTCCACGTTGCCCGCGCGAGAACGACTAAGACGAAACTGTTCTCGCGCACGATGCATTGCGAACGCGCCTAACAGTCCATCCATCACTCTGTTACGCAGGTACTGGGACGAACACGACCGGGGAATGTCGACGCGGCGGCTTCTGCGCACCGAGAGCGAGCAGCGTCTGATGCAGCCCGAGATGATGCAGGGCCCGCACGCGGGACGGTACTACTCGCTCAGGCCTTCGGCCACGGGCTGGAGGCATGGTCTCCCTGCACCACGCTGCGCAGCACCACCACCAACAGCAGCAGCAGCAACAGCAGATGGCCCCTGGGGGCATCCTGCGGCGCCGGTCGCTCATGGAGAGCTGCTCGGACACAGAAGGTACAGTCCGGCAGGAGACCGCCTTCGGCCATGGGAGCGCCATTCATGGTGGCCCCGACGCACGGAGTACGTGTGGCACTTTTTTTTTTTGTTATTGAGATGCCGACTCGCCCTTAAAGGGACACTAACGTCATACAATGAATCGGTTTAGATTGATAAATTTTACTATGAGCACTCTAATGTCGTTAATTTCACCCTCATAGGTTTATTAATAGAGGAGAAACTCAAGGTCAAAGTTTCATTTCTAAATTTCACGCCGAAATCTTTGTGCGTGACGTCACGGACTCCAAAGTCTATTTTTCGTATTTTGGTGGCATTGGCTCAAATAAAGTTACTGAAACTTGTTATGTTAAGTCTCTGACTCTCTCAGAGGACAATGTACTTTATTTTTACCGATTAGGAAGTACGTAGGCATTAATAGACGCCGTCAAATTCTATGACGTCACGGCGACTGATGCGGGACATTCAAGGTGGCGTCGCCACCCGCAGTTTCTTTTTGCGCATTTTCTCGCTTACCAAGCGTCTTCTCGCGACAAGCGTGATGGTTTTTGATATCGTGAAAGAGTAATTTACCAATACGAGAAAAATAGTTTTGCTCTTTAGTGTCCCTTTAAGGCATACTTTCTGTGTGTATGTGTATTAGATGCGCGCCGTAATACTGGTGTTGTGTGAAGCAGCCTATTGTGGAATCTCTTATCATGTGTCCCGTGGTCATAGCCTGAGTACGACTTCCTCCGCCCTCATATAAGGTGAAGGGAGAAGAGGGCAGACGCACGGTGGGATAAGAGCGCGTGTGTTCTGCCAGAGAAAACTTTTCACCTTCTCAAGTCAAAGCCCGTGTACTAGCAATCATGGCACGGACCCGCAAGCATCAAGTAGACGTATGCAGACCAAGACATGACAAGCACAGCGCTTACGGAGTTCTCGTTTCGTTTAATGGACAGCGTATGCTAACTTGCTCTGTAGCACAGTGTGAACAAACCACTGCTCGAACCTGTTTGCTCAGCTACCACTGCTCAGCGGTACTCTTTGGCTCAGCCATCGCGGAAGAGGCTGGTCCTTTCACGGCCACAGAGGCGTACTCTTGTTTTGTTCTTGGTAAGCAAAGTACCAGAGTATGTCACCTGCCAGCCTTACAGTAAGAAAGGTAAACTGGATGCAACGAATAAAAGCAAAAAAAAAGATTTCATGAAGCTTTACGAGGACCTCAAGTAGTAAATTACGAATGCGAACTGATTCGATAAGCCAAAGTGTGCCTCTTGAGTTTTCAAGTCCCAACTGGTTCTCAGAGGACAAAGACACCTAGGTTAAAAGGTGAAAACGTTCGCGACGATGTAAGGCATGTGTCTATAGTGCTGAAAAAATTTGGGGTACGACTCAGTACATTGAGTGCATTGTAAGGGTATATGTGGTTGTTTGGCCTACAGTTGGTGAGGCATCTTCTAGGGTGTACAGCACAACGTTAGTGCAAAACCAGCGAGATGGAGAGGGAGAGACTGACGAGCATGATTTCATATTCTCTTTCAGTGTGTGTCTCTCTCTTTTAACCCTGTTAACGGTGCGCTGTACGCCCTTTGAGCGCGTACAGGTGCGACAGAAGGGACAGTGGACGTACACACCCATCCACTCTTCTGTATGTCGCGCTGTACAGGCATAAAGATGCTGTAGGGTGACCACCCTTCCCGCAGTTCGCGGGACTGTCCCGTCTTCCGCAAGAGATACGAAAATATTCGGAATTGTCCCGCATTTTACACTTTATTATTATTGTTCGGTAGCGCCTTTAGGTCAGCTGAACCTGGCCGCCCTATCTGATGATGCAAGCGCTCCGAGCTTCCCGAAAAGCTAGCCGCGCCGTTCACGGAGGCGACTCATGCTTCTGGCGGCAGCTGTAGAAGTATGACTTTAAGCAAGACAAGAGATATTACTTCAAGAAAGTAAAACAGAAGCCGTCGAGTACTCCCCAGGCTCGTAATCAGCAACGGATAGGAACTAAGCCAGAGTTGTTTTGTGAGCAACCATTTTTTAGTTGCCGAACTTTTGTGTTGATATTAGTAACTTTGTTTCGTGTCGGAGCATATTACAGTGAACCGGCACAAAAGTTTTGTTATAAAAGTTTATTATAAAATAGTTTTGTCTACACGGATGCGGATGAAAACTTCGACTTGTATTATATATACTATTTCCCTCTTTCATAGAAATATCGCAAAATAAAATATCTCGCCATAAGCTAAAAAAACATTAATTATTGTAGTGAAAATGCTGAGTTATACCAACTGGCCCGGATACAGACAATTCATTGTTCAGTGAAAGCGAGCTAGCCGAGCCTGCCAAGATCTGATGCAAACGTACAACTCCTTTTCTTTCCTGGCCACAGCAACATCCGCGCACGCTGACAGGGCGCTCCAACTCCCTGCCTCGCGGCGTGGCACTCGGGGTGTTGGACCCGCGTCGGGCGCTGCGTCACGGTGTGCGATTCGAGCGCGCCGCCTACGACTCGCAAGAGGACAGCGACGGAGCACTGTCAGCGCCGGAACTGCCTTCGGGAAGGCCTCGCAGGCCCAAGGGTGAGAACCTGCTGCCGATGCATGCAGCAGTGCCCCCTCTCGGGCTGGAGGCTATTTATTGTCACGTGGTTGTAGCGGTGTAGTACCCAGAACACAAGCCGGTAAGGATTGAACTGTTTATTGGGCGAACCTGTGCCCAGAAAAAAAGAAAAGAAAATAACTCACAGGGTCCCTTATGCGCTCACCTAAGACGAGTCGAAGGCGAAAGCCATCTTCTTTTCCTCAGTCGATGTATTGATCTTCCCCTACCAAAGCTTTCCGCACCTAACGTGGTTTTGCATTGCCTCCGGGATCGGAGGCATTGGAAACTTTCTGCACGTCATCTGGTTTTGCATTGCCTTCGTGATCGGCCCACCTTTGACCAAGCGACGATGTCATGTGGTGACGTCATCATGTGACGCCACGCTATGTGCACGCTATAGTGACGTTATGATGACGCCATAGTGATTTCACAAATTGTGGCTATCAATGGAAGTCATGATGCCGTCATATGGTGACGTCATAACGTGATGATTTTTTGCATCATTCATGTTGACGCCGACGCCGAGGGACGCTGACGGTCAGTTTTCGCGTTTGATGAGGCATCTAAGTCTTTCGCTTTAATGACACTCGCAGTAAAACAGAGGCGTCGAGCACAATAATTGGACGTCGTAATCTGATCGTCGGCGGAACGCGTCCTCTTCATACACGAATGATCGAAAATTTCATCATTATCGCTGGGGAGTGCGTTAGCTGCAGAGTAAACCCGACTACTCGTGTCGTGCGTGCAATCTTATCAGGTCAATCTAAAACAATCAAGATTTCCAAACATTGCAGCGCGGCCTTCGCCGAGCGGTGGTGACAGTTTTTGTGGGTGAAACCTGATCATATCAGAAATAAAAAAGCGAGCGTGGCAATATACTCCGTTACATACGCACCGCGCAAGGCTACGAATGCTTTCACCATATAGGATTTCTTGCAATGTCGTAGTAGGGTACAACTTTTGAAGGCCGCGGCATTCACACTTCAAAGGCGGATACACACAAACTCGACGGGGTGGAGTAGGAAACATCTTGAGCTGAGAATGGTTTTTGAGGAATAGGTTAGACTTCCTCCATTGCCGGCATTCGCGACCAAAGTTCAGTGCGTCATGTATGGGAAAAAAAGTTTATGCGCAGGCGTCATGTGAACCAATGTAGCGCGGTGCACTAGGCCTCATAATTTTATGTCTCGAAACATGACCCCTTTCTTATGTTTCAGCGCAAGGAAACACGAGGACGAAAAGGAAGACACGAGGACATAGCGCTACTAACAACTGAGGTTTATTGCACACGGTAACAGCATAAATACCAATGTGCAAGAAAGAGGGAAAGGGTGTCAAATTCACCTTTGCACCACATACTGCTTTGCGGCAACAGCGCCACCACTACCACGACAAGAACATTATCTATTTTTGAGACAACGAAACAGATGGGCAGCCCGCATAACCTTTGCTTTTGTTAATTTCAAACGCCTCAGCAATTTCCTTGGTCATCTGATCTGAATTTCTTGCAATCACTTTAGTTTTATTAAAAATGGACTTACAACCACAGCGCATGCAGTGTGCGACAAGATGACCACTCGTTGCCAGTTTGCTTACATTGTTAGGATGTTCTCGTAACCCTTTCCCTCTTTCTTGTACATTGGTATTTATGCTGTTACAGTGTGCAATAAACCACAGTTGTTGGTAGCGCTGTGTCCTCGTGTCTTCCTTTTCGTCCTCGCGTTTGCTTGCGCTGAAACATAAGATATGCAGTGCCAACTAGCCCACCAGTCGGTTTTAATGACCCATTTATTGCATAAAATTGGATACAACTTAAGAAAGCAGGATGGCCCCGTGCAGATGACCGAAGTGTGGTAGCCGATTGCCTCCGCGACTAAAGAAATAGTCCCATTAATGTACTCGGCAGAGGTGTCCGAAGACGGGGTCACAGACGGTGCCATTTATGACGTCAGTCTCGAGCGAGCGCTCATTCGTGCAGGCTTGTAGGCATCCGCCTTTGAGGTGGAAATTCCGCGGCCTTCTAGAGTTGTGCCCAAGGAGAATTTTTTTAATCCTTCTCGGTTGTGCCCGAGTGTAGAGGCATTGCAGATGTCGACCCATGTACAACGCGAAACCAAACGAAGGGTAGCTCTTGTATTTGGAGTTTAAACCCTGCTCAAACAAAAAAATCGTCCTCAAAGAGTGGTTTTGTTTTTGTGTGCATGTGTGTGTGTGTGTGTGTGTGTGTGTGTGTGTGTGTGTGTGTGTGTGTGCGTGTGTGTGTGTGTGTGTGTGTGTGTGTGTGTGTGTGTGTGTGTGTGTGTGTGTGTGTGTGTGTGTGTGTGTGTGTGTGTGTGTGTGTGTGTGTGTGTGTGTTCAGCGTGGCGACCGGTGGTGCGAGCTGCTCATATTCGTTCGTGCGCCGGCTGCTGCTGCAGCGTCGGCGAGCGGTGGTCCGCTGGCGGCTCCCCTGATGAGCGGCGGCGGGGGCACGCTGCCCGGCGTCTTCTCGTCGTCCGAGTACCGGGCCTGGATGCGCCGCGCGCCGTCCACCTCGGCACTGTACGAGCGCGTGGGGCGCCTCTCCTCCACGGCATCGTCGACGGGCCTCAGCGGCAGGGCCATGATGCACCCGCAGCTGTCCTCATCCTCGTCGGCCACCTCATCTCTGCGGCGACCCCTGCCGAGGGTCGCCCACAGCGCCGAGAGCCTACTGGACTCTCTTAGACAGGTGAACTAGGAGGCTTAATAGTGTTTGAAGCTGGACACAGACAGACAGACAGACAGACAGACAGACAGACAGACAGACAGACAGACAGACAGACAGACAGACAGACAGACAGACAGACAGACAGACAGACAGACAGACAGACAACGAACTTTATTCGGCCCTGAGAGGACCTACGATGGGAGCCCCTAAGGGAAGTCCATAGCAGTCGCTGGCCGCTCCCACGTAGATGGAGGAAGACTGTGGTCCCCCGCCCTTTCGCAGACCCTCTGGACAGCTTTTAGTTGGACTGAGAGGTCACCGCTTTTAAAGGATCGATTCCTCTCAATCCGCTTCCTGGCAAAGCGGTGCGTCACGTTACGCAGGAGCATGGAAATTTTTTTAAAAATTCACCGCAAGGAGGAAGCAATGAGTGCGACAGCAGCCAATTGTAGTGTTATACGAAGTAAGGCTGGTAGCTAACTCTTTTACGGTCCGATCTCGCGTAACTTAACAAAACGCTGGTCGCTCCAGCGAGCGAAGCGGTTTTCGTGCTTTCTGTCGCTTCAACGCGAACCGGTGAGAGCACAGCAGTTACAAAGGTATGAGCCGCCTACTGTTCCCCTCTGGGGATATACGGTGCGCACGACCACGGGCGACCACGCCCTGTAGGTCAAAGTACGTGTTTGCTTCCGGAGGCATGCAGCGCCTTCTTCGGCTTCTGTCGCCATGCGCCTTTCACGCGCCCAAAGACGAGCGGGGCGTTTCCTCTCGCCTCGAGGAGCCATCGACGGCAGCCCTCGGACACTGGGCGATGCTATCGCATGCATTTAAGAAGAGAAGTTCAGTAAAACTTTTGTTGGGCCTAGTTGGTAGTACCTAGCATTTAAGAAGAGAAGTTCAGCGCAAAGCAAGACGGACCACAAAGAATAGAAGAGACAAGCACATGTCGCTCACTAACAACTGCTCTATTCATCTCTCAGCATCTCATATATATGCCACAACCACAATCGTCGCATGCGCACGCGTAGCGACGTATTACATACGTAACACCATAGATATCTAACCAAGATGCGCCACACCCACAATTCTTGCATGCGCGCGCGTCTTCTTAAATGCTATGTACCAACTCGGTTCAACAAAAGTTTTACTCTTATCGCATGCGCCCTCCGTATATGACGGAGGTGGTCGGCTCATTTCATCTCTGCTTCAGCCGCGTTCGTCGCCAGCGTTCGCGCATTTTACTAGCACGTAGAACATAAGACCCGCGGGGCGATGTTATCGATTTGGACTTTATATGGAACATGACGGCGACGACAAAAACCCGCCGGCAGTGTCCATATAATTGGGCAATAACATAGGAGGGAGCATTCGCAGTGCGATTAGAGACAGACGAGTTGAGTCTCATCATGTGATCGTGACGTGAGAGCGCTAGTATCTCTTTCAGTGATCCTGGTCTGCCTGCATAGCTATGGCTAGGGTGGCCGGAAAACAAGCTCAAGCTAGATTGGCTAAGAGACTGAGGCTAGAAGACAACTTTTTCAGAACGATCTATTCTTCCTTCCTGTCGTCACTTTTTTCTTCTACCACTCTATCTCTAGCCATGGCATATAGACAGTCCCTAGATCAGACCATATACCTCTGTCTGTTATTGCCTGTAGATCATAGCGAAGAAGCTGACAAAGTGCACGTAGATTTACAACAAACGGGAAACAAAGGATGTCCACTAGTATTCTGAGGCTTAGAGGTCACGTGTTCAACCGACTTTCTTAAAAGAAAAGCTCTTCCCGACCCTATTCCTTCTGAAGCCTTTACAAGAACAATGTAGTGCACAGACGAAGTACTGGCGTACGGGGTGCCCCCTTTCTTCTTTTTGCGCATGCCTGTGCTGAATGCGGCTGATGAATTCTACGGAAGGAACCTTACTTAACCTTGCGGGCTACCACGGAAATGATTTACGATAAGCTTAACAAGGAGTATAAATATCTCATGTAACTTATTTCTGAACTAGAGGAGAGAGAACGAGAGAGATAGTGTTTTAAAAAACAGAAAGAAAACACAGGAGTGTCATGCTTGTTCCAAGAGGCTACTTGTGCATAAAAAACTTCAGTAACAACCTTGTTTCTAGATTGTTTCTAGGCCTTAGCTAGGTGATGCAGGTTGTTTCTACGTTGATTCCCAGTGCAGAGAGGTTCCCAGTGCAGAGAGGTTCCAGTAAACCTCAGACAGACACAGACACGACACGGATGTCCAAACTCCAGACAGAAATTCGCGCTGAAGCCAAGCGTTCGCACCTCTTATAGATCTACGGGCACGTCGTCGTTGGCGTACGCCTTCCATCGCTTCGGGGTCTTCTCTCAGCCGCTGTTGCCTTTCCCGTTGCCTAGTATTCTCTCGTTGTACGTACTCGGGGTCTTCGGCTAGCCGCCGTCGCTTCGAGGTTATTTGTTGTTGGGCTAGCTGTTGCCTTCCTCATGTTTAGTGGACCAGTGGTGAGTAGTGGGATTTACCCAGTTTCTGCGGCACATAACCGTTTATGATGATGATAGTCTTTTGGTTCGTCAGACAAGGAATGATATGCTAAAGAGCTTCGCTGTTAAAGGCTGAAGCCAATGCGTCAAGCGGATATTGGTCTGTGCGTATGTGCTCCTGTCATCTGTAGATCGTTGTACGAGGTGTTCCGGTAGGGTACCTGTCGATCATATCTTAATTCCCAGTCTAATTTTAAGACTTAATTCCTAGTCTTCTCAAGAGAGATACACATGCCATGGTATTCAGAAATGTGTGTCCCTAAAATCTTAAAAAAGAAGTTAAAGCTTGCCTCCTTCCCTTTCCTACGATTTATAGGTAGTGTATAGGTAAGTTTTATGTTCCTTAGGTTTCGTTACTTGTAATTGCATGACACTTCCTTTATGATTGTAAAACTATGTACCTATTTCCCATTGTTTATTTTGCATAAAACTCTCTGTTGCTGCATGCTGTGAGTGTGTGCACTCGGGTGCTGGCGACCCGTCACAAAGACAACATCTGCCTTTTGCCCTTGTATCCGAGACTTTGTTGTCCGAAATAAAGAGTCTAAGTGAACTGAAATACGGCCGCGTGAACCCACTGCGCGTGCCCTTGATGGATTCCTCGCAGGAGCAGCAACAACTGCAGCTCCAGCAGCGGCGGAGCAGCCTCCTATCGGGCCTGCCGACTTGGGGCTCCAGCAGCCTGGACCTGGGCTCGAGTGCCGGCGGCAGCAGCCTGCGGCCCATGGGACGCTCTTCGTCGCTGCTTTTCCCGCGGCCGCTCCGGCTGCCACACGCCATGAGCCTCGACTACGTGCGCGCCGAGGACCGAGCCCTGTGTCTCAACCCCAGAGAGTTCCTCAAGTACAGGCCCGAGAAGGTGAGTGTTAACCGTGACCATTAGGTAATCGTGAGCTAGTAATCCTTACCAGATAGCAGCAGTGTGTCAGTGACCCTAAAGGGAGCCTGATCATACAAGGTTGTGTAAGCAGGAAAGAAGTCGTACGATACTTTGTGCGTTCACCTAAGACGACTCGAAGGCGGAAGCCATCTTCTTTTCCTGCTCCAGCAAGCGCTTCAGACGGTTTACGCATAAGTACGTCATGATCCAACGTACGGGTGACGTTAGCTGGGTGCATTTTGTCACGACGCAATATTTTCCTTCCTCCATGGCTTCAAACACTCTTGTCTGACGGCTACCGGATATAATTACCGACTGACCCTCTTGCACCGTCATCTGCCGTGACCTCACGCGATGTGACTGTTCAGCGCCCCCTTGCTTTGCGCCATCTGCAGGAGAGCGAGTCGGTGCTGGCGGGGGCCTTCAGCGGGCTGCTGTGGCTCCACCTGCTCGGCGCCCGCGGACTCCGAGGACACGGGCCACGCGACCTGTACTGCGTCATCGAGACAGACCGGGCACACAAGGCCCGCACCGTCGTCCGCTCGGGAGACCACTCCTTCGACTGGGACGAGGTATATACAGCGTACTATACGCAGCAATAATAATAAGGATAATTAGCGAAAATGACAAAAATAACTCAGTCATGGGACTGATAGTGAAGAAAGACAATGTGGCTGTTACAACAGTGGATAGCGCGTACTGTCGCTACCCAACATTTAGTCATCGTTAGTCAGTGCTTCTAATACGCGACTAAGTGCGGTAGTTGAATGCTGCCCAAAAGATATAGCATTTGGCATGATCGTTATCATCGTGGATGACGTCAGACTATCATGGTTCCAGAAAGTGGGTTATAGAGGCCTAGGAAGATAGTGTCCTTAAGACTCTATAGTACTCTAAGTGTATTCAAACGATCGGCTCATGGAGTACGGAAGCAAACACAAGGAAGAATGCTTAGAGGAGCAGCACCGTTTTGATACTCAATTAAAAGTATCCGGCGCATGAACTTCAAGCGGTGTTTCATGATCTTGGTATACTGCGCAAAAAAAGGCAGGGACGACGAAAAAAATGGATAAAGGGAGTAACAGTGCGAACACACCCACAAGAGAGACGACACGGACACACAAGCGCTTGTGTGTCCGTATCGTCTCTCTTGTGGGTGTGTTCGCGCTGTTACTCCCTTAATCTACAATGAACCAACTCGCCCAAAATGAAGTATTAATGAAAAAAATAGAGTCAAGCGCAGAAGTTCACGGCCCGCCAAGGAGTTTGACAGAGTGGCTTTTTGAGCTAATTGGTTAAATGTACCGAAATGTATCAGAGCGCTATCAGGCACGGACGAGAAGGACACAGCGGGACGAGCGCTCGTCCCAGTGTTTTTGTCGTCTGCGTCTGCTAGCGCTCTGATACATTTTGCCGCCTGAAAGGTCCGTCGCCCCTGTCTTTTTCGTCTGCGAAAGTATACTACGATCATGAATCACCGACTTGCCCAATCGTCCACTTTGATTAGTTACATTTCAAGCGGCGTACTTACGGTCTCTTTCTCATTTTTTTTTCGCAGGTCTTCGAGCTGGATCTCGTGGACAACACGACGGTGTCGTTCCTGCTCTACAGCTGGGACCCTCAGTCTCGCCACAAGCTCTGCTACAAGGGCACCGTGCACCTGCTGTCGGCGCTGCGCGAGGCGCCCGCGCACAGCCTCGCCCTGCGGCTGGAACCGCGGGGGGCGCTCTACCTGAAGATGCGCTACCGAGACCCCCGACACACCTTCCAGCGGACGCCCAACTACAGCGGCGGAGGCGTGTTCGGCGCTCCTCTGGACGCCCTCGTTGCGAGGGAGAAGGGCACCGTGCCGCTCATCGTGCAACGATGTGTGCAACAGGTGCGCACTGCCAGTTGCTGATGCAACGTTAACTATCTATTTACTGATACATCGTGCTGCCGGGGATTCCAAGTAGCTTGCGTGCGCACGCTGTGACGTTTCTTTGTCCTCCCAGCCGCACCCAAGGAGAATACAAACGAGCGCAAGGGATTGCGTGCGCAAGCCGCTTTTGGCGCCCGGTACTAAAGCTCTCTACTGGAGGGTTTTGGTTCCGGGGACCTCTAGTGGTCGATTTCCCGCTTTCTTGCGTTCTTTTGTGCACCTCCCCGCTTTCTTTTGTTGATCAGCAGCACACAAGGAAAATACAAAGGAACGCGAAGGTTTGCGTACGCAAGCCCTTGCGTTCCTTTGTATTCTCCCTGATTGCTGCTTGGAGCACAAATGAACGCAAGAGGGATAACGCAAGCCGCCTTGGGTCCCCGGCACCAAAACACTCTACTGACGTAGCATCTTCGACATAGTAGAAACATAAGCATCGGAAGATTAAAAGTGCAAACGGAGAATCTGTTGCGACCGTACGCATGCGCAGGGTTATCCATTAGAGGGAGCCAAGTATCACCACAGCTGCCCCATCTCGTCCACTGGTTGTGTCTGCAAGAAAACAAGCTTCGCAGTGGATGCAAAAATGAACATGAAGTGATGACGTGCCGCTCACAACGGCCTGGCTTTGGTCACTGACTTTACCGGTGGCAGTTAATGGAGTGCAACATCACGGATCCTCGCACGCCATTATCGTCGGAAAACACGCATGCCCACAATCCTGCAATTCGTACAATTAAGAGGCAGGTCGGACAGAGTAAAGGTGTAGAGCAGACTTGGTGCCCCCTTTAGGGTATTAGTAGAGGCGACCGCACCATTCTGGAGAGAGTGGCCAAAGCGTCACGATGGTCCCCTCCCACGTGACCACCGTCTGCGCTGCGTCATCGCGCATACCCCTTCCGGCCGAAACGGCACTAACCCTGTTCCTACGAGATGCTAATAAGGTAAACTATTCTGGCGTTTTGTGGCTTGTCGGTAGTATCTGTGGTTTAACGTCCCAAAACCACGATTTAATTATGAGGGACGCCGTAGTGGAGGGCTCCGGAAATTTCGACCACCTGGGGTTCTTTAACGTGCGCCTAAATCTAAGTACACGGGTCTCAAACATTTTTACCTCCATCGAAAATGCAGCAGCCGCGGCTGGGATTCGATCCCGCGACCTTCGGGTCAACAGTCGAGCGTCATAACCACTAGACCATCGTGGCGGCGCTGTGGCTTGTCGATATATCTCCTAGCGTCTCGAAATCGAAGACCTTTACTAAGGTAGCACATCGGGCTTTTTGATGACATGTTTTAAACGTCCTTGGCGTAGTACCTCCAAGACGTGGCAAAGAGCGGCTCGGAAATGCTCATACACAACGGTGTGTGCTTCTCTATGTCGCTCTTTCTGCAGTCTTGGAGGCGTATCGTCAAAGGTATGCATTATGGACCAAGACTTCCATTGAACTAAGAAAGTCCAGACTCAAAAGGGCTCTTTTAAAAGAAATGTAGAGTTTACTTGACAGCTGGTCCTTGTCGTCGATTGTAGGTGGAGAACCGTGGCCTGGACATCGTGGGCATCTACCGCCTCTGCGGGTCCGCCGTGCGCAAGCGAATGCTACGCGAAGCCATCGAGCGTAGCTGCGCGGCCAGCGGACCCCACTGGAAAGTGGACCTCTCCGCGGAGCACGTGCCGGACATCAACGTTGTCACGAGTCAGTACAACTCTACTGATCCATTACGAATCGCAGCGGTCGCTCAACCAAGGCGTGTTACCTCTGAAGCGTCCAGACGAACCTGTTCACGGCCCAGTCCGATGCCCGCGCCGCCGTGCTTGTGTTTTCCATGTTTTGTAAGCGTGTTATTAGCGGTAATCATGTCCCATAGCTGTGACAGTTAATCAGGTTAGGTGGAAGAGGAAGACCTAAATGGATAGACAGGGAGGTTAGCAAGTCCTCAGACCGGCTGGGTGCCTTGTGCTGGGGAAAGTGCTAAGGGAAATAAAAGGAAAGAGATGTCACAATAAGGAAAAGAGCAAAAGAAAAACCGAAAAAGAGAGGAGAATACGAGACTGCTCAAAGTCTGTCTCTAAGAGCAGTTACCCGCAAGAAACGAAACAACGCTTTCAAAGCCTTCTGTGCTGCGGGTGGTCTCGGCCAGTGTCCTAAGATTCTTTCCTCCGACAATGAGCGATTGTTAGGTCCATTGAACACTCTTCAAATTCCTTCTCTTGGCGCACCGAAGCGGGGACACTCACAGAGAAAATGTGTGATTGTTTCCTCACAGCTACAGTTATAGCATGTCCTATTGATTGTCCTACACTCCTTTGCACTGGGGTACTGGCTAATATCACTGTCCGTCTATCCGTCCATACGTTGGTCCAACGATGACTGATGGCGCCGCTACTTCGTATGTATGCTTGACGATACAAACGACTCATAATTAAACCAATAAAAAGTAAATAAACATGAATCTGAGACCATAATATTGGAGACGTCTGCACTGCATGCGATTTGCTCCCAAGAGACACTTACGCACTGGAAGCAGCACCAAAAGTGCCACTTTACTATAACCATTCTAATTCGTGCCTATCTATAGATACCATATGCTCCGTTTCAATGGAGGTCGCTGTGTTTGTCAACTACTGTGTGCACTTGTGCGTTCGCAGGTCTTCTGAAGGATTACCTACGCGAGCTTCCCGAGCCCTTGTTCACCAAGGGGCTGTTCGACATGCTGGTAGACGGGCTGAGCGTTTGCCTGCCCGACGACCCCGAGGGCAACGCCAAGCTCATGTTCAGCATACTCGACTGCCTGCCCAAGGTCAACAGGGTGAGCATTCATCCTACGACTTCTTTCTTGTAGCATCTTCGACAAATAGCATCGGTGCGCCCAGGCGCTGCGACCATTAACCATGCACCAGGGCACCCAGGTGCGTACCGGAAAATCTCCTCTTTAGACCCCCGAGAAAAAAACTGAATGACGCACCAAAAGTTGCGAAACACTGTTTACCGGAAGAGTGTGTGCATGCACGGGGTGCCAGGCAGGTCTTCAGTTTTTGAAAGGCCAGTCACTTCTCCTTAGGAACTACATGTGTGTGAGCAGGATGGTTTGCGACTCCTGATACGCCGACGCCAGAATTTGTTCGACGCGGCCTCTTTAACGTTATCACGTTAATATCCCTGCCTTCCTCCTACTCGGAGGTGCCTCTCTTCGTTATAGCACGAATATGACGTCCCAGGCCTGGTGGCTCCAGCGTGTACGTGGCCCTGTAGCCGCCTTTCAAAACTCAGACATTCCCAGTGAAACCCGTGAACTTCCGCGATAGCGTATTGACTACGTGTTACGGTGCTGAGCTCAAGGCTCTAGATTCGATCCCGGTCGCGGCAGGCGCTTTCGGATGGCAGTTACTTTCACTGTGGAAGCGATCGCTTACTGTGATTTAAAAGCATGTTAAGGAAACTCAAATGGTCAAAGTTAATGCTGAGTTCCTTGACAATCTCCGTAGACAGCAGTGTGATCGACTCGCGTTTTTTTAGGGGCGAAGCTCCTTAAGGCGGCACCCGTTCGTCCCTCGTAGTCGTAGTCGTAGTCGTAGTCGTAGTAGTCGTAGTGCGTAACCAGTCTTACGCTTTGACCTCCAAGGTGGTGCCGGTGGGAGATTTTTCCTGTGCGTTGTTAAACAATAACAAATTCGCAGCGTGCGCGTTAACTAAAAGCCGAATTCTTCTGTCTCTAATTCCCCATTAGCAGCCATTGGCATGTTCCAGTAGGAAACGTTAGTAGAAGTAGAAGTGTAAGTGTTAGCTAAAAGCCGACTTCTTCTGTCTCTCATTCCCATTAGCAGCCATTGTTTACCTCCAAGGTAGTGCCTGGTGAGATTTCTCCTGTGCGTGATTAAACAATAAAAATTTTGTTCAAAACGCCGTTGATTGATGAAATAAACCAACGAAAGACGCCAGATGTTTTGTAATACCCCTGTCACACTGGAGGTGTTAATGTCATTAGGTTCGAATGTCATTCGGCGCAACGAATGCCATTCGATCCGTGGCGGTGCTACACAGGAAAAATTAATGTCATTCGTTCATGATATCAATGTCGATAATTCAGAAAAAGAAATGGCTGGAAAAGTTGAGGAAGGTAAATGTAGAGTGGCATGAAAGCGAAGTTCTTTATTTTAAAAGGCATGAGGGAAGTCGCATCGCTAGATAAACACGGATAAAAATTTCATATCGCAGGATATCTGGCCACCATAAGCCAAGACGACGCTTAGCCAGGGCCACAGCCGATAGAATGGCTGACATGGCAGTACCGCTATTCTAGGCACTGTAATACCGCTGAACGACGACGCTAAGCTGCAGCAAGTAAAACATTCAGTTGCTTTGTACTTAGCGTTGAAAGGAACGCGCATAACCCAGAAGAAGAGATTTGACGGAAACTCGGAGCGTTCCGCGTTTGTTCGCTTTCAAAACGCGGTCTCGCACGCGTCCTTGCGGGAAAACAGCTTTCAGTGAAACTGCGCACAATTGTCTTCTCATAGCCTTATGAGAGCAAACATCTCCACCTCGGTCCGGTGCGCTCGTGGAGTTCATTCCATCGCTGCAGATACACATGCACACAGGCGTCTGTTTGTTTACATTATGGCCGACAGTGCCGGCGGCCAGACGCCACTGAGGTGGAGAGTAAAAACATTTTGCGACAGCCTTCCCTACACCTGTGCTCGTTAAAATCACAGGCGCCTTTAAAAAAGCAACATTAATAGCGTGTTTGCACGAATGCGTGTCGAATTGAGAATACTAAATGACACATTTTAAGTAGTCTCTGGTGTAGAGACTATACATTCGGTTCGACTTCGACAGCGAATGTGTTTTTCGAACTCATTCGATTGCCTAAGTCATTCGTCCCTAATGACATTAAATATCACTGTGTAGCAGCCGCATAATGTCATTAGATGCGAATGTCATTCTATTCGAATGACATTAAACCGTCCAGTGTGACAGGGGTATAAAAGCAAAACGAAAGAACGCCAGATGTTTCTAAAGCAAAACGAAAAGACGCCAGCTGCTTAACGAAAGACGCCAGATGTTTTCTAAAGCAATGGCTTTCTAAACAATGAAAATTCACAGCGTACATGTAAAATTAAAGTGAGCTGCAAGTCGTCATAACTCATCGAACCTTTAGTATAAACGCGCCCGATCTCACGTCGGTGATGATGTACTGGGCAGAATTCACGGAAGATTCACGGTTTACCAATGAACCTCCGCAGCTTCGCCCACTCATCATCATTCACTCCGTGGATATGCTGTGATTTTTTTTACCATTTCCCGCTGGCAGTGCACCGCCCTGTTCCTGCTGGACCACCTGAAACTGGTGAGCAGTCGCAGCGATCGCAACAAGATGACGTCACGCGCCCTGGCCGAGTGCTTCGGCCCCGTGTGCGTGTGCCACGCCGAGACGGGATTCCCCGTCTCCGACCTGCGTCGCCCCATCGAGGTCTTCGCCTACCTGCTCGACATATGGCCGCTCAACAGGGGTCAGTATGCCCCACCCAAAAAGGGGGCGCTTAAAGAGATACACCGAAAAGAAACAATGTATCGACTCGAACCGATAAAAACTTTATTGACAACCCAGAGCAGTGTTCCCGTTTGGCACATTTTAACTCAAGAGAAAAAGTAGCCATAAGTATCCATGACATTTAAACTTACGGTCACATTTGTCGCCGTATAGAACAGAAGCGATACTACCAATAGAGTTTTGTTATCGGACGAGAAATAATATTTCATGAGCTCAAATATAGATGAAAGTGCACAGATATTTTTTGCTAGTTCTCCAGGCTACACTTAACTATAATTATATAAATAAGTAAATATTTATAAGTACAGTGCGCACGCACACAGCTAATCTCGAATAGGTAGAGTTCTTGCCAAAATAGTCTTGGCACCAGGGGCGTAGCCAGAATTTTTTTTCGGGGGGAGGGGTGTTCAACCATACCTTATGTATGTTCGTGCGTGCGTTTGTATGTGTGCGTGTATATATACGCAAGCAGAACTGAAAAATTTCGGGGGGGGGGGGTTAACCCCCCCAACCCCCACCCCCCCCTTGGCTACGCCCCTGCTTGGCACATTCTAGGCAACAGCTTAATAGGAACTTTGGACGTTAAAACAGTATCTCCTTGAAGCCCCGTACGGTGTATGGTTAGTATAAGATCCATAAAACCAGCCCACCTTCATGTAGTACGATGTGGTTGAAGATGAACAGTACATTTGGTTGCGCATCGTTTGTTTTGTAGAGTTCACATCAGAGAGCACGCGCTCTGCATCAGTATTAGGAACTGACATGCAGCCTCAGCCACGATGGCGGACGACATGCTAGCACCGCTAGCAACCTACGAGTATTTCCCTGCATGAGCGGAACTTCGTCTCGCCTTCTTCGAAACTGTGGCGCACGTAGGGGCCCCTCGATGCGCGCTAGCCCGCTATAAAGGGTGAAAATATGCGCGCGCATCGGACAACACGACAGAAAAGCTGATGACCAATGACAGCGTTGTGACTGAGCCCAGTGTTCGCGGTCATCGAGTGTATTGTGTTCCTGTTTGTCTGTGCGCGACTGATACCATGCTCGTTAATTTAATAAGTGCGCCAATGATTACTACAAAATATAGGCGGATAAAACCACACTATTTATTTATAGCGGGTACATGCGTTGCTATCGCTATCAACGTTCGTGTTTAGGGCTAAACAGTGTCATTTTTTCCCCTAACCTTGCTCATCCTCGCAGCCGCGTTCGTCGCCGCCAGCGGCAGCGACCTGCGCCCCTCCCTGGGCGCCAGCATCGCCGCGGGCAGCGGCCTGGGCGGAGGCTCGTCACTTGGGGGCAGCGCCTACTTGACCAGCTCGGTGTCGGCGTCGTCGTCACCGCACATGGTCGGCTCGCTGAGCGGCGGCGGCGCCACCAGCGGCCTCTACTCCACGGCCGGTAGCTACGCCAGCGGCGTGCACACGGCGGGAGGCGCCGGCATCTACACCAGCGGCGTGCACACGGCGGGAGGTGCCGGCAGCTACACCAGCCGCACGAGCGAACTCGCGGGCGGCGGTGGCTACACGAGCTCGACACTGGGCTCGAGCAATACGTACTCGAGCTCCGGCGGGATCGGCATCTCGGTGCCCATAACCACCGTGCCGGGCTTGTCATCGCTGGGCGCGTCCGACAAGCTGACCACCACTGTGACCGCGCCGTCTTCTTCCTCGTCACCACCTCGCGACGCGACGGCCATCACCACCACCGCATCGTCTACGCTGACCAGAGAGCGGCCCGAGCCTCGCGAGCGGTCTGAACACCGCGACCGATCCGAGTACAAGGAGCGTACCGAGTACAAGGAGCGTACCGATTACAGGGAGCGTACCGAGCACAGGGAGCGGCCCGAACATAGGGAGCGGCCCGAACATAGGGAGCGACCCGAACATAGGGAGCGACCCGAGCACAGGGAGCGGCCCGAACCGCGGGAGCGCTCCATCTTAGGTGACGTCAGTGGCACGCTCGAGAGGGAGCGAGCGAGCGGGCACCATCTCCTCAACTCGACGAGGGACAGGGTTTGTGACGTCACGGGAGGTGCCAACCCATCAGTGGGGAGAGCCGCGGCGTTCGGGGGAACCAACGGCATCGGAACTGCCTCCGGGATCGGTGTGAACGGCGGCGGCGCCGGTGCGAACGGAACCAACGGCGGTCCGTCCTCCGTCGCCACGCAGGGATCGGAGTCGAGGCCCGGCGAGGCGTCGTCGGGGGCGGCTCCCGACAGCAAGCCGTGGCCTAGCCAGAGATCATCACTGCCAGAATCTGCCTGTTGATCCCGTGCCATTGTTTCGGTTTGAAAACCCCCCTTCGTTTTTACGTTGACTTCTTTGATTTCTTCAGCCGCATCTTGTGCTTCAGCCCGTCGTCGTGTGCGGAGCACGTGACAAACACACATACACCGCGGGAGCGGACTGACTCCGGAGTAACTGAGCGCTTACTCCTGCGAGCAGTTGAAGGCTTTTCGAGCTGCGTCGCTGTCCCCCATGTAATCAAGTTCTGCGCCCCTCCTTGGTGGTGGTCGTCGTCGTTGTGGCCTCCTCGTCGACTTGTGCGTCATTTTGGCTCCTCCTCCTCCTTCTCCCCCCGCGGGGCGGGTCTGTCTTGTTCAGGTCTCCACATTACCAAGGTTCGTTCGCGTTCTCGTTGGCCCTTCTGACGCGTCGATAGAGGGTGTTTGCCGACAGCGGACGGGCACCAGGCCACGGCGTTTCAGAAACCGCATTGATGGGAAGTGTAAAGAAAACGATTTTCCCATCAACAATACCTGTGAGCGTCGTCGTCGTCGTCACGCCATAAACACCTCGCGCCACCTGTCAGCGTTAAGTGGAAACCTGCCGAATCGTGTTGGCGTAGCCGATCTTGTCGTTTTGAGATGCTTTAGCGTGCGGTGGTGTGGCTTGAAAGTCTGGGAAGTGCGGCGGCGATGAAACGACGCAACCTCAAGTTCTAGCGCGACGGTTATTCGCTGGAGCCATGCAGCTCCTTCACGAAACCGGTGCGGAATATCGTATAGGGTTAAATGCAGCGGGATCGAGTTAAGCCCTATCGCGGGAACGAATCCCGGCCGCGGCTGCTGCATTTTCGATGGAGGCGAAAATGTTTGAGGCCCGTGTAATTATATTTAGGTGCACGTTAAAGAACCCCAGGTGGTCGAAATTTCCGGAGCCCTCCACTACGGCGTCTCTCATAATCATATCGTGATTTTGAGATGGTAAAGCCCAGATATTATTATTGGAGATAAGCCCGAAAGTCCGTGATCAGCTCTTTTTGCGAAACACCGTTAAAAGATGCGCCTCTTCAGCTATCTCTTATTCAAAATGGAAGCAGACTTCACTGCGGCCCTTGATAAATGTATGGTTTCGCTTTTAGCAGGTGGCTTGACAACCTGAACGAAATTAATTCAACAGAAAACGGCAGCAGATAATACTTTCCAACATGTTAACTTTTTTTTGTAGCTCCTTGCGGAACTTCGCGATTACGAATACATCGACAGATTTTTTAAAGGCAAGAAAAGATATAACAACGCAGCATACTAGGTCGGCTCTTTGAGAGCTTGATCCGCCTTTTTTTTACCCGGTATCACGGCGCCTGCGGCCTTCCCTAGCGGGAAAGTCGCAAAACAGCTGTGGTAGAGTCTCCGCTCCGCACGCCTTTCGATCTCGGAGGCTTTTGTTCTGGAGAGTCCGGTTGTCTCGGATCACCCCGCAAAGCACCCCCCTCCCCCCTAACGAAACCGCAGAGGGCAGCACAGAAACATTAGAAAGGCGGATTAAACCTCGTATCAGTGAAGGAAGTGGCCTGCTTCATGCTGATAGCAGTTTAATTCAACGCAGACGCGGTCTGATGTGAAGTCCTACAAGTCAGAGCCATTTCGAAGATCATGTGGTCCCTCCCTCAAAGATTGTTCATCGACATTCTGCGGGCCGGTGAAAATCGGAGGCGATAAAACGGCGTCTTTTCCGAGACAGTAGCGGATTGTTGACTGATAAGAGTGCTTCACTGCGTCCGCCGAACTTAACAACCTGGAAAAAAAAAGCACAGGAGTGAAAAAGGAGTATAATTTAGGAAACAATCAACAGCTCAATATGAAGGCATCGTCCGGTCTCCCCTACGCATTTCGGAAGCATGAAAATACTTCCCCTTAAAACTGTGGGTTTATTTTAACGACATATTTGCTAAATTTTAAACACGCATTAGTTCAAGTGGATATTTTGAAGCATATTTAACATCTAAATTCTTCAAATTCATTGAATCAAGATAACCAATTACGTCGACAGTTCTGTTACTTGGCGAAACGATTGTTTATGGCAGTAGCGCAAACTCTACGTAAGAGACTGCATAAAATAAATTGTTAAGATACCCCGAATTGATGCCTGCATGTTACATCGTTCATGTTTGCTTATGTTCTTTCTTTAGGGTGGTTGGTTGGTGTAGGTGTTTCTACAGGCTGAGTTATCCTTTATCTTGCGCTTCACTAAGGTGTTAAAATAGTACCATTGAACAAGAACTCATATAATACAGATGCACGTGAAAGTACGCATCAACATTCTCCACTTAAAACGCCCTAACAGATGCCTTTTCTGGAGTAACAAAATTATTTTTTTCTCAGCTATGGGCCATCCAGCAAGCCCGCGAGGCGGCGAAGAGGCAAGACCTCGACGTCCCCACGTGGGAGGTCTAGGCCAAGGCGCTTAAATTGCTGGTTGACAATAAAGTTTATTCCGCCTCCTTGTAATTTCAGGCCGATTCAATCTTGTCAAAACTTTCTTATTTCTAGGTTACCGCGAAAACCACACAACCGAAACACAAAAAGGGGACACTAAAGAGAAGCATTCAAGCTAAAACAGATCAGCACACTCTCTCAAATCTCTATCACCGTTATTATTGCGGAAAGGTATACCGATTACTGGAGGAGAAAACGAAGGACCACCTTCGATTCTGATGGCAAGCTGCCTTGTTCTTACTTTATTTTATGTTCAGATACCGCATTCTTGACCAGGTTAGCTGTCAGCCAATAGATATAAGGATGTACATTTCTTACCTACATCCCCTCGACATTGTTCGCAGTCGTTGACCATTTCGCCAAGCAGAATCTGTCGCTACACTAGCAGTCATGCCGTCTTCTGTCCGAGATGCGATCAATCCCGCGAGATCCCGCGTGGGTCGGCGCCGGACGCATCGACGTGTATATCGGTGAGAGTCCCAGAGCAAAGAATGCGTGAATGAAGTGGAGAGAGTCAACCTGGCTATGTGACAGTCCCGTCAGAGCGTGCGGTACGTTTT
This sequence comes from Rhipicephalus sanguineus, assembly GCF_013339695.2. Lineage (NCBI taxonomy): Eukaryota > Metazoa > Arthropoda > Arachnida > Ixodida > Ixodidae > Rhipicephalus > Rhipicephalus sanguineus. The sequence continues at coordinate 92,938,395 of NC_051184.2, read as the reverse complement.
AGTGCCCCCGCTCTGCAGAAGCCGAGCTACAACAAAGCGAACAGGTTGCGTGTTAAAAACCAAATATCAAACTACCGGGATCGAAGTTAACTCCCTCCAATACGCTCAGTCTCGGAGGTCACGTGCTTGGCCGATTCTACGAGGGAAACGGCGAACGGAACGGCTTCACGAAGGTCTTCGCTCAGTTGCAAAGAATTCGCCGTTTTTAACGCAACGCTGTCGTCTAGTTTCTTCCTCTGTATCTGACACGGTTTTCGGCACAGTGCGAAGAACAATTTCACCCGTATAGACTCCAACACCGAAAAGAAAAGGCGATGCAGTAAAAATTGATAAAGTTTTCTCTTCCTAACCTCAAGGACCTTATGAAAGACGCAATCCTATGAATACATTTTCATTGACATCATCGTAGCCGCCATCTTTGCGTACTAGCGCGCCTAGAAGGTCCTTAAAGGAAGAGGAGCGACAGCGCCCCTTGCGTCGAGCGACGTACTGATAAGAGATAATATGATGAAAAATATTCGCTGCCCGAGAGCTTAACGAATTGCGTGCGATAAGGTCAGTCACGATGTTATCATGGCCGCCTTGACTGTGCGCTAGCACAAAGAGCAGCCGAGTCTGTGAAGTCACGTGACAAACTATCCATAGAAGCGTGACGCATCCGATGCCGAGTCACGCGAAGACAGGAGGTATCGCCTGAAGTGATCGCTAAAGAACACCGCTCCATGAATAAAGCTTACCGTTGACCCACAAGCCTTGTCATTGTGGCTGATGAGCGCTAGAGGTCGCGTTTGTCGCCGGAATCCGCTGCGCGTTAGTTTTTTTTTATCGTGATGCGCCGTTCCGTCTTGCCGGCTCGTCAAGAAAAGCAGCTTCACTTTTTTTCTTAATTTCATGTTTAATACCCAAGGCTGATATATCCACGTGACGTCAAAGATTAAAGTACAGGCCAGAGCATTTGCCGCTTAAGCTGTATACACACGAGGCGACCGAAATCCGCGGATGGCCTGCGGGACATGGTTTTGCCGCAGCAAATCGCGGCATCGGCAAATTGTCTGCTTCGTCATTGTAAGCGCTGCTGTGCCACGTTGCGCTTGCCCAACGTCGCGGCGAGACGATCGGGTAACTTCCAAAGTAACGTCAAGCCACCTTTCTTTTTTTCGGTCCGCATCTTTCCAAACTTATCGAGTACCTTCTTACGGTAAGAAAGCCTTCTTTGTTTATTGTATGAACGTACTGAATGACACTCCTAAGCCCAATTTTCTCTTTAGTGCCCCTTTACCACCAACGTGTAGCCGTGACGGTTGTTCTTAATTTCGCGCTTCTCAATACACCGTAACGACATTTTAAGAACCATATTATAGGGGCTCAGCCAATGTCTGGCTTGACTAAAATACCGGGACAGCCAAGGGCGGCGCCAGAATTCTTTTACTAAAGCAGGGGGGAACTCACGTCATGGGAGTTCTTACGGGGTAGGGCACGAAGAGGGTGAACTTATGCGTTGTGCTTTGTGTCTGAGCTTGAGATTGCCAATGAGGGGGGGGGGGGGGTGAAGGCCGGTGAAAATTGGGACGGGGCGATTGGTTGCCCCCTCCTGGCGCCGCCCCTGCACAACAGATAGCAGTCAATGACTACCGCACGCGTTGTCTTCTGCAGCCGACGTGTACCCAATCTGCTCAGCCATGTACTGCGCCGAACCACACTGGCACAGTGGAATGAGGACGCTGCGTAAACAATGAGCTTCATTTCACGCGAAAAACGATGACGTCGCTGAAGTTTGCGCTCGCTTTTAGTTGTTTTGATCTTGCAAGATACGTCGCGAATGATCAATAGACCGGAGAGCCTTATGCGTACGGCGGATACTGTACCGTATGGCGGATGCTGTACCGTGTCACATGCCGTCATGTGAAAGAAGTGGACGAGATGAACCCTGCCGCCGGCAATAGTTGGGTGCAGTGACTTTCTTTGCTACGTTAGCAACGCAGCCACCCGCGAATGTCGCGCCTGTAGTTGTTTTTCAGTCTCAAAGTTGCGGAAAAATCTGTATAACCTTCTTTTTCGAATTTCGTGTGAGAAGTGGCGGGTTCCGTTTGTGTAACTCGAATGTTCTTATTGCAGGTTTGGGACGAATGTGTTTTTTCGTGACACACCCGGTGGACGATTTTTGTATAGAACACACACGTTCAGTGGGCGCCATGCTTGCGGATTTCTTTCTCGTTTATTTCAAGTGCGTACAACGGTTGTGACATTTTATCTTGTGAATGAGTGTCTCATGCCATGCACTGTAGCATGTTCAATCATCCTTTCGTTTTCTCGTCTCCGATGTGTGGATGGTATCTTCGATCAACCTGAGCATCTCGACCGTGTAGCGTCGAAATGCGAAGGAGCGTTCGTGTCGACGCTGTGACATCGCTTCGCCGTATGCAATGCCACGAGGTTAAACATTTAGGCCACGCCCTGTAGAGGCGTGGCCGAAGCCCGACTGCCCCATCAAGCTTGCCAGTGTGTCGCGACCCCTTCATCACCGCTTTTTCATTCGCTTTTTCTTTCTTTCTTTCATTTTTTTACAGCGAATGATTCCTCGTGTCTGTCGAACAACAACCTCATTAGATGTGCTAATCAGAAACAAAAATATATATATATAGTGTATCCGTAATCTAAACAGAGGGCAGACGCCTCGATTGAAAAGGGTATTGCTCTTGCGAGTGCTTGTACCGAACTGAGGAGGGATCTTTTAGACTCTGTCAGACGCCACTCGTAATTTTGGCGAAGACCGCCATACGTACTTTCGGAAATGGCGCATGCGCACCGCGGTTGCGTATACGAACTCGCTAGAAGTAAAAGTGGCGCTGCAGTCGCTCAACCACAGCAGGGAATCCTGGGATAGTATTTCTCGACTCGCACTATGCATACAACTGATAGCTTGCACGTGACGTCACTGATATGCAGGTTCTCAACATAGTGGTACTCCAACATGGTGGCCTTGATGACGTCATTTCAGCAATATCACTTGGCGGTTAACCTGCTTCAATGTGATAATGACACCGCTGGAACGTTACTGACCTCCGCGCATGAATAACGGAAGAACCTGCATGCTATGTGCCGATGCACCATTAACGTGACTTAACAAGATTCGCCTCTCACCATGCTGGTACTACAACATGGCGGTTTCAGTGACATCAGTGCAAGCCATCTATAATTTGGTCTTATCTCCCGTTTATCTGGCTTCTCATATTCTTAACGTGTACTTTCCATGAGATGCACAATTTGTTTCTGTGGTTCTTCTATCATAGGAAGCACTTTCACCTATAGATACCCGTAGGCCACGGTGCCGCTGCAAATCGCTAGTGATACATTGGCTCCAGTGATGAGCAGGTGAACGGAATTTCACGAATTTTTATTTTTACGATAGGACACTGGGAACATAAGAGACAGTTTACAGTTTATCCGGCTTCTGGAAAAAGGCGGCTGCGCTGCCGCAGTCGCGTAACGGGTTCGGCCGATGCAAGCCAGTGCACGTAGTTTCCACGATTCACGTGCAGGTCGAGGCGCCACTGCTGAAGCTGGCGAAGCCACTAGCGTCTAAGTTAAGCTCTAAGCGAATTTCCAAACTATGAAATTCGCCTACACACACATCATGACCTCTGAGATCCGCAACGTAATTGCGGTGTGCGTAATCTCGCAGGCCATGTGTACATGCGGTTAATATTCGCCGCTGTTCGGCGTGTGACAAGACCGAGGAGCTTCATCCTTTACTCTCAGCACAAATTCTTAGTTCCTTGACCGCGAAGTACTCGATCGATGATCATCGCAGTAAGACAGCCAAGGAAAAATGATTTTTTACCGAGCCCTGGATGTCCCGTTTTCGACTTGTCTATTCTAAATGTCCAAACCTTGTAAGACCCTAGAAAAGGTACTGAAAAAGCTTTATACCGTCTTATATACATTAACATCACTTGTTTCTTGCATAGTTTCGGTTTCGGTGGCCAGGACGTGAAATGACGTCATCATACACCGGCTCTGTTTGTTCATCCCATCGTTGCGGTTGCTGTGAACAAGATGCAGCCAGAAGAAGGAACGCGCGCAGCAGTTCTGCTTTTTTTTTTGGAGGGTAACATCATCACCATAATAGACCTTATGACGTCACCAAATTTCGCTATACGTCATGGCTTCGCGATAATTTCTACGACGGTGCGTCCGAAGTTCTCAGACAAACTTTCACATCAAATGTAAATATGTTTTCCCAGCCTCACACTATCGAAGTGTAATTCCTTTACGTTCGGAAAACGCGCATACTGTCTTTCTTTATATATATATATATATATATATATATATATATATAATATATATATATATATATATATATATATATATATATATATATATATATATATATATATATATATATATACACACACATATATATATATATTTGGAACTCTGCTTCTGTCAGTATCATTAGGAAAAGGACAGGCTTTCTCAGCTGGCATTATTGAACAAGCCGGGGCGAGAGAGGCAGACGCGTTAAAATAAAGAGCAACCGACGCCGTGACGAAATAGAAGTTATGCCCCTTTTTTACTGTGTTACCACCAGCGCTGATAGTTATGTCTACACTCTCGATCGAGCAGAGCTTGACATTTTTTTTTCTTTCCTGCTTTTACGCTGTAGTGTCCTTCAATCCATCACCACGGTAGCGTGCGCTCGACTACCATTCAATAATTGCTGCTTATTCTTTCCAAGCGGTGGACAGCAAACGCACCGCCCTTGCCTCGAGCGACGGTGCAATACATTCTGCAGGCATTCGATTGCGCCCAAATGTCTATGCCAGCTCGCATTGTGGCAAAGCCGCTATAAGATCTTAAAAAAAAGAAAGAAAGCTCGAGACCCACCCGACGCTATCGACGATGTGCACAGTGTGTATATGTAATAGTGCACGTTTGATGTAAAGACTTTCTCTCTCCTCCATTTCCCGACATTCCCAGCGCGCTGTTTCCCCTGTAGAGAAGAAAAAAAATATCTACCGTAGGCTGTTTCAAAAACTCTCGTTCCGCACTTAACGTCGTTGGAAGCTTCACTGTCGGGCCTTGCGCACGTAAATGATTGTCGTGCAAATAGCATTCGCCTTGGACGACTCGAAGGCGAAAGCCACGTTCTTGTTGTTGTTTATTTTTACTCCTCACTATATTGTATTGAACCTCCACCGAAGCTTTTGGAACATCACGAGGTTTTGCACTGCCTCCGGGATCGGCCCAACTTTGACCAAGCGACGATTTCCTGGGATGACGTCGCAAGTCTCGGCGAACTGGGACGTCATGAGGACGTCACGTGGGGACGTCGTCAGGACGCAGTGTGACATTGCGGATATGTGACATTCAGTGCGCTCACAGCACACACACATTCGGTTGAGTATCACGTGATTTTCGACGGACTTTATTATTAAATTTGTTTTTTGTCCATTCGTTAAGCCTCGTGTCCCTAATTCTGGAGGACTGTGACGTCACGTGTGACGTAGTTGATGATGCAATGTGACATTCAGTTCATGTTACTCGTTGCGTCGACAGCGCACATGCATTCAGTTGAGTATCACGTGACCTTGACGGACTTGTTAGTTTTTCTTTCGTCCATTCCTCAATTCTTGTGTAGTATCGTCAGGTCTCGCTAAATCTTGCACTGATGAGACATACAAGGTTTTCGCCATAAAAGAAAAAATAAACACTGCTACACGCACATCGGTGGTCCGTTCGGTCTTGATACCGGCACAAGGTCATCTCCTCTTTAAGAGAGAACGAAAAGATACCGCGCATGTAATTCGTCGATGTGTTTCGGGCCTCGTTTTGGGCACAAGCATAATCTCCTTGTTTGTTATAAATGCATTACCTCGTTCGTTGAAGTGCTCACGAACATTTGAATAGCTACACACATCCCTTACACTTTAAAACGTCACGTTTTGTTTGCCGACTAGCCGTGGCAACCTGTTACTAATCTTTCGACACACGCCACTTGTACGCAAACTAAACTACACTACAGGCGCTTACAAATACGCACAAACACACGTGCACTGACGCCAACACACCACTCTTTCATCCAACTGTCTTTCTCTCCTTCTTTCTGCCACGAACACGCACGCGTAGTAGACGCGCGATGCATACCCCCCACGCTTGCAAATTTCTTAGACGGACTCCTACAACTGGCTTCTCTGCAGAAAGATCGCTATTGCGTCGAAGCCAACGGCGTTTGGCAGGCTCTGCGGGCAAGCTCGAAGTGCGGCACACACGGTCACTCGCACTTCAACTCGAAGCCGCCCGGTGGCTTCGAGCCCCGTGACCACTTCGGGCACCGTGAACACTAAGCCACCTAGTGGGCGCTTAGTGGTCACGGTTCTCCGCTGCTGACCTGAAAGACACGGGTTCGATCCTCGCCGCGGCTTAGGCATTACGATGGAGGCAGAATGTAGAAGCCCGTGTACTGTGCGATGTCAGTGCATGTTAAAAAACCCCAGGTGATCTAAGTTAACCGGAAACCTCCGCTACAACGTCTCTATAGTAGCCCGAGTCGCTTTGGGACGTTCAACCCAGTAAACCAACCAAATTTCAGCTCGAACGTATCCTGGATATATTCTTCAGGATCTGAAGCAGCCGAAAGACGAAGCACAGAGGAGAGACATGGCATGCACGACTGTGCTTCCTGTCTTGCCTGCTTTCGATCCTTAAGAATACGTATTAAGTGAACCAGATCACAACTCCCCTGGATAAATGTTACTCTCTCTTTTTCTATAACGCACAGCTCGAACGTAAGCCAGCGTTAGCAAAACCTATGTCGCCCACGACGTTCCCGTTTACTTGCGCAAGGCTCTGTCGATCTGCATGACCTAACGAGGACGTTTACCACGAAAGTTTTCTTCGGATCAAAACGTAGCACACTTTCGATTTCGTTGTATACGCCAAGTGGCGCGTTTGACCAGTAGTGGAGCGTTAGCTGTTTGCGCAACTGCAGTCGGATACAACTTTTAGAAGTCCGCGGCGTTTGCTCCTCAAAGGCGGATGCACACAAGCCTGCACCAATGGGCTCGCACTCCAGACTGACGTCACGAGCCGGACGGCCGGCGATCCCGCCCACGGGAAACATTGCTGAGTGTACGAGCGGGACTATTTCTTTAGTCGCGGAGGCGATCGGCCGTCGTGCTTCGGTCGTCTGAGCGGGGGCCTCTCCGGACTTTCTGAGTGGTATCCGACAACCGGCTATGATTTCCACGATAGTCGTACACATTTCTAGATTTCCTTTTTTTTTAATTCTACGGCACATTCCATTCCGTTTTTCTTTCGTCGAATTACATATGTTGCGAGTAGAACTGTTACAGAATTTTTAAAGATATATAATATAATTAAAAGGAAGCAATGTCGGGGTGGGGAATGTTTTATACGTATACACACAGTCGCGTTTTTTGCGTGCGTTTGATGGGAGGTGGTTTGTTGATCGAAAAAAGTCTGTTTCCTCTTTTTTTATTTCTCACGTGTTTATGCGCTGTCTGTCTGTGTGTCTCTCTATCTCTCTATCTTTTATAAAACATTTTCTCGTGGTGTGCATGATTTTCTGGAGGGTCGTTGTGTCACTTTGGGATGGGAAAAGAACGCGAAAATGTTTCGCGTGCGTGGTTTGTGTGAGTAGCGATCGTGTAATTTTTTTTTTTGACGCACTAGAGAAAGAGACGTTTTCGACTTGCTGCACTTGAATGCTCCATGACAATTTTCTTTCACTCTCTCCCATTAGTTATCTCCGTCTTGTTTTTGTTAGGTGAATCTGTTTCCTACCTATTTCCCCCTTTCCCTCTCCCCAAGGAAGTTGTTAGAGATAATATATAAATATTATATATATAATATATATATATAGGACACCCCTTTTTTATTGTGGCAATGTGAATTTTTGTATTTGCGCAGCTGTGCCGCCTGGCGCCTCTGCGAAAAAAAGAAAAAAAAAACAGGCCGTTTGGCGGGCGCTTTAATGCTGTTTTCAGTCCGAGGCAATGTATTTCCTGTGCAATGACGAAACGGAGTGTGCAGGCCGCAAGGGCTTGAAGCGTGTTATGTAATTTATTCACATTCCTTGAGCGAATGTTGTTGACGAGCGCAAGCGAAACCACCGTGGTCGTCACCACGCGAATGGCGGCGAAGGGCCGTGGCCGGTGAAAGACAATAACAAATCTCCGATCTGGTCCTTTTCCGATAAAACCATTCCTAATCATTATAGCGTGACGTGTATACCTGTTTGACTGATCGCAAGGAACAATAAATGAGTTTGAAAATGACCGGTGCGGGCTCTTGTGTGTCTGTGTAGAATCTTCTCGCAGGTTGTGAACGTTTTAAATGTGTACTGTATATATCCACCCAGAGCCTAGCCATTTGGACCGACCGACGGAGCGACTGTCTGGGTACCTGATTTCGAGTGACGACCACAGTAAAACCCTCAGTCGCACTCAGTCGCACCCATGGTCAGACCGAAAGTCACTCCAACAATCACACAAATAAGCCGCACACCGAGAGTCACACACCAACTGCCGCAGACCAACAGACACAGACCAACAGTCGCGCCCTAACAGTCGCATACCAACAGTCACGCCTCAACAGTCACCCCAACAGTCACACCCGACAGTCACTCCTCAACAGTCACCCCAACAGTTGCACACCATCAGTCGCATGGAGGGAAAAAACTAGGAGAGAGTGTCACGTGAGAATTTTGAAGCCCAGCCATTAAAAATCTGGCAGATCCCACGCACTGTGGGATCTGCCGATGTAATGGGAGTCGATGTAATGCGAAGCAGCCATCAAAGAGTTGCATACATCGCCTTGTTTCTCTGAGGAAAATGAAGTCATTCATATCACGACATCTAGTTCAATATACATTCCCATGTTTGTAATGCATGCATGCATGTACAGTAGTGATGCAGAACTATCGATGGTACTATCGATACTATCGATAGCGCTATCGATAGTAAAAAATTCGATGGTACTATTGATAGTATGAAATCAACAGCGCCGACTCACTGCAGAATAAACTTGGTTCCCCGCGCGCGTGGTACATAGTGGAGCCGGAGGAGCAGGCTGAAGGGCAAGAAAGTTGACATCATTGTGTTCTTCACCAGAGTGCTTTGCTGACACATGGTCATAAAGTCAAACTGTTCAGCTGTAGCGGAAAGGAAGCTTTTACATGTGGTGGGACTGCGCGGCTTCAAATTGATATTGCATTTTATGATTTCAAAATAAAAATTATCAAGACGTTAATTGTAAGGTGTAAGTGGTTGCCTTTGGATACGAATTTATTGGTGGATATATTCCGCCATTTTCAATACGGAAATAAATAATTTCTCTGCCAAAATTGCTCATAAATCAAGGGAAGCTTTTAGTAGGCTATCGAAGATATTTTGATAGTATGGCCGGCCAGTAGCCGCATCATTATTCACACCACTGCCGATAGTATTGACGCGTGGTTTTGACGGTGAAGAATGCTGCAAGAAGACTGGGAAATACGGAGCTCTTTATTTGGGCGAACTTGTGCCAAGAAAATCAAAACTCAAAATACAAGCGATACATGCTGCGCACTGATATAGGCGGGAGCAGCTGTCAGCCGTTGAGTAATCTGATCATCGGTGGAACGCGTCGTCCTTTATACATCAGTCATCAAACCTTCCAGCGTTATCGCTGGTGCTCGCGTAAGCTCTCGAATAATCTTGACTATTCGTGTCCGGCGCGTAATGTTAACAGAATGATCTCAAACAATTGTGAAGCTTCTCAAACATTACGGCGCGGTCTGCCTCAAACGTTGCTAACAGTCTTTGTGGATGAAACCTTAATACGTCAAAACAAAGCAATAAACACGCGTGGCAGTAATATCGCTATAGTAATATTAACGATGGTAGTACCGATTGCACCATCGATAGTTTGTCGATAGTAGCACTATCGATAGTTTGTTTAGACTATCGATAGTTTCAAAAAAACTATCGATACTATCGACAGTCAATTTACCGATAGTTCTTCATCACTAATTTACAGTCTTTTATATAATGAAACGTGTATTCTGGTATATACAATGCATGACCTGTCATTTATGTTCGTCATACATTCACGTCACGCAACGCCAGTTTTGGTGTATATCAAGCTGGGGAAACGGCCGCGAGCGCACCGTGAGCGTAGCGTGTAAATCATGCTGTACATGACATGCATGTCATGATATTCATGTTATCACTTGTCATTTATGTTCGCCAAATAGAAGACACATTTTAACAGTGGTACTGTTTAAGCTTTCCATTGAGCCAGGCAGTACGAACAGAAATTATCATCACCTACATCGCTTCTGCTTCGTTCCCACAACACGTGCGTCGGTTTGTCCAGCGTGGAATGCAATAACTCTGAATGGGCGACTCTGTTACGTGACTGAAAATCATGTAACATCACGTAAGTAGCCACATGACTGAAACCATGTAACGTGAAGTAACATCTAGTCGCGTGATCAAAATCACGTAACGCCTATTCAAGTTAATAAAAATCACGTGACATCACGTAACCACTAGTCACGTGACTAAAATCAATGTAACATCACGTAGCAACTGTGTCACTGTGAATTACATCACGTGTCGCTGTGAATTACATGCATGCTTTCCTTATGACGTCCTCAAAAGAGAAAAAAAAATGTGAAAAAAGGCCGAACGCGGCCCAAATCTAGAAAGTTTGCTAACTTTGATGCGCGTTGGCGCGTTTCCTATTTCACACAAGAACTTAAAAAAAGTGTCAAGTATGGAACAAAGCCTTTGCAAAGTTTCTTCGAAAAGTCGTGTTCTTACAGGCAGCACGCAATCGAAGGAAAAAAATAGTTGCCATTTCAAAGAACAACTCTCCCATATCCCACATATGGGTCATTTCTGAAGGGGATTTGTTGTCACGTTTGGAAAAACATATCGATACTGATTTGCACACGCCAATTCTGAAATATGTAGTTTTCGTTCCGCGGTGATATTCTTCAACTCATAGTGACCGCAAGGCGTGCCCCACAAAAATCAAGATGCTTGAGACCAGTCCCGTCTCTGTAGCATACCCGAACAAAGCACTATTAATTACAATAGGCGAGAAAATAATGCAAGTACTGTTTAGCAAAGTCACGGAACTTTATTCCGTGTGAATTCCGTGGGCCGCGTGTTTGAGACCCCTGGCCTATGCTGTACGTGCTGACTTGAGTGCCACTTCTGGTTGTTATCAGCTTGTATTGTGCCTAAATCCATAGTTTCAAATATTTCTGCAGAAAAAATTCGCTGTAGTGGTTGTCTTCAGGAAAAGTATATTCTCAGAGTTTATTTGTGTATGGCGTGTGCAGGGGTGGGCTGCTGCCGCCCGCTAAAGGGCTGAAGCGTACACAGTTTGCAGCCAACAACCTCGCAAGCATCAGAAGAAAGGTGTACGCACCTGTTCAAGACACCAATCGCTTCGGCTTCCTAAATAAATGTGTGGTCTGCTTCATCACCGTTCTCATAGATGTAGATAGGATGTCCTTGAGACGCGTAAAGCAGTGCTAGCAGATCTCGTAGGTGTCGCGAATATCCTCTGCCACTGGCAGGTAGGCAACAACAAAAACACCAACAAAAGAAAGAGAAAACATTTACACAAAGAAAATGTTTTTCTCAGTCTTTGTCAATCTTATTTTTGTGAACGCGTAAATAATCAGCACAGAATACTCGGGCCTACAGCCATGAGCTGCACGCATCGCATGTAGTGAAGAGCTAGACCACGTCGAAACGTCTATACTGAGCAGCGCCGCACTCATTCTCTCACTTCTGCGCTACTGTCACGAATGAATCAACAGAATGGCTCACGGTTTCAATTTTATGACCAAGGCTATCTATAGGCGTTGTACTGTGGTAATTAACCTGTGGGCCACATCCGTTGTTGAAGGATAATGTCCGTTTGGCGCCACCAGGTCACCTGTGCTGTGAGGGAAAGAATGTTGGCAAGGTGCCGACAAAACATGACAAAATTGGGCAGCTTCGGCCCCTTGTGGTTTAATCATGCCGCACCGCGCGTTTTCTCGCTGTTGAAACGAAGAGCTATAGGTCGAGGTGATGCACGAAGACGCAATCTGCGACGCCGAAAACGTGATAGCGGGAAGCGAATTAAACGGCTCGCGAAATGACTGAGATATCTTTTAAAGACGATAGTCTTTCTTGGGGAATTTAAGCGCAGAAATTTTGGTCTGTCTTTCTGTTTGTCCGCACGTCACTCGATTCAGGCACCCGGCCAAAGTTGAACCACTTGCTGACCGCCCACCCATCTTGAAATGGTACGGCTGTTCCTACTTGTGAACGTTGTCGATCAAAAAGTAAATATTACGCATATCTGAGGCACAACATTATTAGGTAAGTATTAGGTGGTGTGTTCCTTTAATAGAAAATACATAGATACGCAATTTTAAAGACCCTAGTTTCTTGAGCTGCGCTGAAAATGCGACTGCGCTGAAACTTGTCTTCCTCCGTGCCCTCTGCACAAGCTCATGTTGTGTTTCGGTTTCGGTTCAGTATGGCATTGTACGAATGACAGGGGGCGCCGCTCTGGCATTCCTGTTTTATCCAGGCGACGTGTAAATAAGGGAGTTTGTGCAGAGTACTCGGTGAGTGCGGACGTTTCTTCTCCTTCGGCGCATCGCGCCAAATCGCGTGTTCGGGCTGGCCGGCGTCTCCGCCGGTCGCGTTGGTCACCGCCTGTCTCCACCTGCCGCTGCGCCGGGACTACCAGCCCGCAACACAGCACATGTTTCCCGACGTATTGCCAGATGGCGTCCATATCTCACGCAGCGCCTCTTATATCGTCTTTAGAGGACATTTGCAGCGAAGCACGCAGATACGCGGCCAATTTTTTACAGATGTTACTCAGGCACAATGTGCGTCGAATGGGGAAGATTGTTAGAGTATCCAATGCGCGTAAAGTAAGGGAAGCGGGCAGTGAGAAAGCACCTCCATTACAGCGCGCCTGCTCAGTGCGGAATTTAGTTACGGATTACGCTGGCCTGCCACTGCATACAGATGCCTTGTTTTGCGTGCAAGACGGGTTTTGGCAAATGCACCTAAAACATGCCCTCGCGGTGTCTGGCATGCTCCTGACTAGCGTATCATGGAGGGGTAAGTTGAGGTTGTAGGCTGCAAACTGTGGATGCGTTATTCCTTTAGAGGGAGACGGCACACGCTAGACCCTAAAAAAACCTGAGAATATACTTTTCTTGAATTCAAGCCACCAGAGCGAAGTTTTGCCGAAGCAAAATAATTAAAAGTGTAGATTTACGCGCAATGCAAGCTTATAACAACCAACAAAGGCACTGAAGTGAGCACAGACAGCATAGGCAATTTTGGCCCGTTATATCATGGGAACAAAGCAAATGAGGACATATAATAGTGAAAACTTGTAACTGATATAAGCGCTCTTCGATAACAAATTTTCGCCAAAACTGATAGCAGAGTTTTTTTAGTTTATTTTTTTAACACGAAAGTGTTTAATGCCGGGGTCCACGACGGCTCCACTGACGCATTTCCGTCACGGATATGACGTTCTAAAATATAAAGACTAACATATGGCAAAGAAAAAACTAGAAGAAAAAGTTCCGTCACTGGGAGTCCAACTTACGACCAGAGCTGGGCAGAGATACTCAGAAAAGTATTCCGGAATACAGATATCGAGATACATGAACTGGAAGCCTAAAATACAGATACTGATATACATTTGCCTTTAACGTAACGGGATATTTCGGAGATACTTTTTGCAACAAGACGAAAAAAGTATTCCGGAATACAGTTACAGCGATACAGATACTGGAATACTTTTTTTATTTCAAGGATGCATACTACGCAGGCACCTATTAGTGCAGCATAATGTTGTAATTAAAGGGACCGGCAACTGCCCAGAACATGAAATGAGATGACTGCGCTGATGGAAAGATTGTCCGTCGCATTGACTCAAACCAACCCAGTTTATCTCGTGAGAGGCGGATTTATATTTTTATTTCTTCATTGAAAGTCGCGAAAAATGACCTTTGGCGCCTCTGGCGGCAAAATCATACACGGTCCGATGAAGGCGGTCACGTGACCATTGATTGGTGTATGCGTTCGATGACTTTTCTGTTAGTACTGAAATATTGTTCATTTCTTTATATTAAAATATATTACTCCATAAAAATGTACATATAGGCCTGCGTTAGTTGTATGCAACAAAGTGGCGCTGCCTTCGTTTGGCGTAATGATCCCATGCCGCGAAAAGCCATCCATGACACAGGCGCAGGCAACCTTGGTCGCAGGCGCGCACAACGCTGTACAAATACCGAGAAGGTGTATAAAGCCACATCATCTCATTGTAACAGCTCGCTATTTTCAAAAATGGCTCGAAAGCTCAAAATAAAGGTGGTTAAGCATAGCTACAGTAACTCCTGCGAAAGCAGAACAACGACAGCCTTCACAGGGGCTAGCGGCATTGCTATCAATTTTCAGCGTTGCTGGAGCAAGCCTTCATGCGTGTTTGGAGCCTTTCAGATCTAAAAATACTGCTTATAAAATAACTACGTGCTTTTAGGATAAACCACTGCAGCTACAAACGCTACGAAGGGTAAGCTTCCTGTCGCGCCGTAAAAAGCTGGGTCGAGAAAAATCAGTTGTCGGTCCCTTTAAAGTTACAGCGCATCGAAACGTTCAGTTCATTTATTTATTTATTACAGTACCCTCAGCGCCATTAAGACATTGCAGGGGAGGGGGGGGGCGGACAAAGTACATAATTAGTAATAATGACATAATTACAAGTATCAATTGCAATAAAAAGTACACTCTTTAACAGCAACAGTAACAAGGATTGGACACCGAAATCGACATACTTGGCGAACAAATTAAGCTATGCTAGAAATAGCACACTTTAAGCAAATCACTCGAATCACTAATGAACACCAGTGAATTGAGAAAAAGCACACATTTATTTTGAAGATCTGCTTTGCTGAGAAGGTTGCTGTGTAGGCTTCTCAAATGGGCTGTCTTCTAACAGCTTCGGTTCAGCCTCAGCACAAGACTCACGAAAGAAAGTCTGTCTACCGCTGAAGGCGAGCACAAATTCGTGTTATAGTGAATAAATACCGCCTTCATAGCCGGATTGCCCTGCAGCGTGACGATATCTCTTCTCGGGTCATCTAAATACCGAAACACTTCCGCCCTCACTTGGGTTGTTCTGACTGTTCAGAATCCGAAGTCGGTCCCCATCTTCGGAATCCTCAGCCGTCTGACCCTGTCGGCTTCAATGAAGCTGTCACCACCACCGACGCTACCAGCACTCATTTCAGAAAGCCGCAACAGGCGAAGTCGGCTCCGGTGGTGGGGGAGCCTGCTACCACAAAAGACCGTTTCACGCATGTAATCAATTAGGAACGCACCCTGACATTGGAGAGGTGGCTGAAAGCGCGTCAAAGATAGCCATCTTCTAGTCACTTCCGCCGCGACTACAGGAACTGCTTTTGGAAGTGCCGCCGCTTTGAAAACTGAACGCACGCGAAGCATTGCAAAGCCTGTTCCAAGGCGGTATCCGCGCGGGGGGTCGCGAAGTAATTGCTTGCCACCCGAAAAAAATTAGGCGTGCTGCACTGACCTTGAGAGACAGCGACTTTCGTCGGCAGAGGCCGACAACACTGCCCCCGCGATTCTGCCGTCTGCGGCGTCGGGCGCATTACCATATGGACCATTCTGTGCTTGAGGGGAAACCATCGCAGCCCTGTCTGTCGGCGACCGGCGGCGCGCCTTTGCTTGTCTTGGCACAAAAAAGAAAAAAAAAACGTCATTCCCCCATTGGAAACACGCCTCAACTCATTTCTGACACAAAAAAAAAACAATGTAACGAGATACCCGTGTCCTGCATAGTATCGCGATGCAGGCGATACATCGTAAATGTATTTCACTACTGAGATACAAATACATTTTTCAAATGTATCTCGATACAGAAATACAGATACTCAAAAGTATCTCTGAAATACTATCGCGATACTCTTGTATCGCGATACTGCCCAGCCCTGCTTACGACCCTTCGATCCGCAGCGCGTAGCGCGAAACGCATCCGCCCCAGACGGCACGTTCTTCGACATGCTAACGGCACGCTATTTATATACACCATTTGCCGGTGTCTGTACTCGGAGATCGCGGTACATCAGCGTGTTTTCGTTATCACTAGCGAGATGGCGCGAAGGGCTCGAACGGCGCGCGTCGCCCCACGCATTGAGATGAGCGGGCGCCTCTACAGGGCGTGGTTGCTCCTGCGCGCACGCTTATCTTGTACGTCTTGCGCTGTCACCGCAAGTTTGCGCTGAAGTTAGAGAGAGCACGAGAGTTGTTAGTGTGCGCTCATTCTGTGTATCCTGTGTCACTTCGATCACTCCAGCGGCCGCTTTTGCGAAAGGAGCGCGCTGCTCACAAACAAATAAGTTACAACTGTGACAGTTCGCGCCCATCCTGTGTATACTTGTGCGTTCGTTTCGTGTGTCCTCCTCTGTATTTGACCAGCGCGCTTTAACTGTCGAGCTGTGACAGTTGTTAGTTTGCGCTCATCCTGTGTATGTTCGTTCAGTGCGTCCTTTCTGCTTGAGCAGCGCGTTGCAAGTTTCGAGCTGCTTGCCGTTCTTCACGGGACATTACAACTTGTTGCTATAGCATTCATTCCTTCGCGCTCGGGGCGAAACAATGCACAACAAACGCTGAACTACGTCTGTAAAGACACGTTTTACTTTCGTGTTATACCGATTCCTATGACAGAGGGATCAACCATGATATTTTTAATAAGGCTTTTGATCTTTTTTTCGCGCTGCCTGTAGGAAAAGGATTTTCGTAAAAATGTTGCAAATGCTTCCTTCTGTATTTTACACTTTTTTGAAGTTTCTGTGTGAAATAGGAAACGCGCCAAGGTGGGCCAAAATTAGCCAACCTATTTATTTGGGCCGTGTTTGCCATTTTTTCACATTTTTTTCTCTTTTGAGGATAGCATAAGGAAAGTATAGACGTTATTCAAAGGGATGCGTATTAAAACCAGCAGAAAAAATTTCCCACACAACGTTTATAGTTCCCAATAAATTCGGCCCTGAAATAGAAGAATATTGCGGTAAGCAAGAAAAGGGGTCGCCCGCGCCGCCGCCTGCAAATATATATATATATATATATATATATATATATATATATATATATATATATATATATATATATATATATATATATATATATATATATGGTGCGCTGGCAGAGTTTTCTTGGAAATAAAATTTTCGGTTCCGTGCACATTCACTGTGCCCACGCAAGATGTAAAAAACCAGGCAATACAAAAATATCGACAGGGCATGCATGTTCGATATTTCCTGGAATCACGGAATCACCCAACAATAAATGTATATACTTCACTCACACCTGGCGGCCGCTCTGTCGCATCATTTTTTATTGCGATAGCAATTATATGGACAGTCTCGGCTGGAAAATATCCGTCCCCGTCGCCGTCATTCACCGTTGTATAAGTATGTATATATGTGGAAAGGCCACAAAGAAAAATAATTAAGAAATTCTTTCCGACGCGCGGAATCGAACGGCCGACCTCTCGCTTTGCAGCCCACCGCGTTAGGCCACGACAGCACCGTCTCTCAGCCTGCTAACGGCGAGCTATTTATATACACCATGTAATTCAGCATGCTTTTTAGTGGCCACATAGATGGCGCGACATGCGCGCGTGTTGCGCGCTTTAAAGATCGTCGCCCCGCCCCTGCGAACGCCGTTGCTGTTCGCTCTACAGGGCGTCGTCGCTTTCGTGCGCTTATCTCAAGGAAAGAGGGGGGCGGCCGGTGGGGTGCTTCGCTTCGCTCGCTGCAGCGGCCGCGTTTGCGAAAGGAGCGCGCTGTTCAAACAGAAATAAGTAACAACTGTCACAATTAGTTCGCTCTCGTCTTGTGTGTACCTGTTCGTTTGTTTCGTGCGTCCTGCTTTATGTTTGAGAAGTGCGCTTCAAGTGTCGAGCTGTGACGCATTACTTCGCGCTCGTCCTGTGTGCGTTCTTTTCGTACGTCCTTTGGGCTCGAGCGATGCGCTGGCAATTTCGAGCTGCTTTCTGTTCTTCGCGTTACATTACAATTTATTGCAATCGCAATCATTGCTTCGCCGTTGCGGCGAAACTGACTTTTTTATATTGTACGCCTTTATCATCATTTAACGTCCATCACAGTCACCGATAGCCTACTCAATCGAACTTCGTGCGCG
This sequence comes from Rhipicephalus sanguineus, assembly GCF_013339695.2. Lineage (NCBI taxonomy): Eukaryota > Metazoa > Arthropoda > Arachnida > Ixodida > Ixodidae > Rhipicephalus > Rhipicephalus sanguineus. The sequence goes on along the minus strand of NC_051184.2, from coordinate 92,920,120 downwards.
GAGCAGCCTTCGATAATTTCTTCAACTTACATTTGAGGGCACTAAAAGCACCTCGCGTTAGGTGGCAGCCACGTGGTATTTTTGTAAAATTCGTGCGTTTTAAAGAAAGGCAGGAAAGAAGTCAGTTTCGCCGCAAGGGCGAAGCAATGAATGCGATAGCAAGAAACTAATGCTAGAGTGTACTAGAACAGGGGAGTGCTCGGAACGGCCGTAGCACCAATGTATAGAAAGCGAAGCCCAAACAGGGTCAATCCGCTCGTAGCGCTGCGATCGGTAGTCTGCAATGTGTCGTTGTTTAAAGAGTTACGCGCGGCTCCGCGAAAGTGGTGCAGTGGTACGATCCCCGCTTCCCACTCAAAAGGCCCGGGTTCGAATCGCAGCTGTACAGGGTGGGTTTTTATTCGTAGTGTCTACCTTCATAGCTGTATTGGTTTCCCTTACTTTCTTAAAACTAGCTTCAGTTGCTATGTATTGCTACAAAGTAACGCAAAATGGGAAGTAAAATAGAAAAAAAAATTCACAGTGAGCGTAGTTATTTGAAGCGCCATCCCGCGGAATTCAACAAAAACATAAGGTATGGCCCCCGAGATTGAATCCCACGAGATGGCGCTGCAAATAACCATGTTAACTGTGAATTTTTTTTATTTTGCTTCTCATTTTGCGTTACTTTTTGCAGCAATACGTAGCAACTGAAGCTAATTTTAAGAAAGTAAGGGAAACCAATACAGCTATGAAGGTAGACACTACGAATAAAAAACCCACCCTGTACAGCTGCGATTCGAACCCGGGCACTTTGTGTGGGAAGCGGGGATCGTACCACTGCACCACTTTCGCGGAGCCGCGCGCAACTCTTTAAACAACGACACATTGCAGACTACCGATCGCAGCGCTACAAGCAGATTGACCCTCTTTGGGCTTCACTTTTTGAAGCTCGTTCCGGGCACTCCCCTGTTCTAGTACACTCTACTAATGCTATACGAAGTGAGGCTCGCCAATGGATACTCTCAGTTTGAACAGCGATCCTGTTGCAAAGGCGGCCGAAGCAGCGAAGGAAACTAGCGTGCTTCAAGTGTCGAGCTGTGACACTTGATAGTTCGCGCTCATTTCCTGTTTGTTCGTTTAGCGGCGTCTCTTGAGCTCGAGTGACTTTCGTACGCTCCATAACATGAACGCGGACATCTCGGTGAAAGCTCGAACCATCCCTCTTCCCCTCACCACGAGAAAACCGCGCAAGCAGACAGCGGAAGGTCAGGGTTCTCCCTGCGCAAATATAAGAAGCGAGCGAGCTCACCGACGACGCTTAAATGCGCCCGTCGCGCTCCTCGCGCCATCTCGCTGGTAATGAAGAAACGCTTAAAGCGCCTACCGTCTCGGAGTACTGCCAGCGGTAAAGGGTATGTATATAACGCTCGCCGTTAGCCACCTGAAGCGTCTGCGCTTTCTGGCGTAGTGGTTAGCGCCACGCGCTGCGGAATGAGAGGTCGCTGGTTCGATTCCGCGCTTCGGAAGCATTTTCTGAATTATTTTTCTTTGGGACTTTGATATATATATATATATATATATATATATATATATATATATATATATATATATATATATGTACATACTTATACATATACGGTGCATGACGGCGGCGACGGCAAAATCCAGCCGAGACTGTCCATATGATTGCTATCGCTATAAAACATTAAGCAGGGGAGTTATCTTAGCATAGGTTAAACCATCCGATGCTTCTGATCAAGTGATACAACTTTTGTATTGAAGATTTTTCGCTAGAGTTACACTGTAAGAAAAGATTGAGTATATCGGGAGTATTTCTGCCACGCAACAACAGTCGTCATCCACCTCGCGTACTTTCCTCGCGTTATCACCGCGGTCCCGACACTACCCAGTCACGAACGACGCGCGCGTTATCAGCGTGACGTGGGATTCTTGCTAGGAAAGTGACGAGGGCCGGGGTATCAAGAAAGGAAACGCGAGCAAGGCAGATGACGATTATTGTTGTGTGGCAGAAATACTCCCCAAATACTCGATTTTTTTCTTAGAGTGTACGATTTCAAAAGTTCATTAGCCAAACTTTGTTTATTACCGAGCATTGCAAATGAAAAAAAAATATATCCTGATGTGCTCTGTATGGCTCAGCAAAATTCTGCACTAAGTGGACACGCGTAGCGCTCGTGTTTAATTGTTTAATACTTGCCGCTTGTTAGCTGAAACAACCTGTAACATACACATATGTAGGAGAGCGTATACACAAATAAATGAAATAACATGGAACATGGTTATACATGTTAGCGAATTCAATATGGCTGTTTCTAGCATTAATGCATTAGTTGTCTATATGTTACGTAATTTTTTTTTTCAGTGCTAAGGAGAAATTCTTATTCTACTTTAGTTCTTGTGGAAGGTTACACCACACGGCGACACCGTAAGTTTTCTGTTACCGTACACATTTTTGGTTTGCCGAGTGAGATAGCTTCCGTTTACTTTGTTGCGGCTTTCGTAACTAGAACATGAAAAATGTGATGAGCAAACCGTATTGTTGGTGTTAATACCAGAATAGACCACAAGTGCAGTTTTATAATCCTTTAGAGGGTTGAACGGAATGATATTTAGGCTTCGGTAGAGTGGCAGTGTATGTGTCGTGTAGTCTTAATTGGTTATAAAGCGTATTACTCTTTCCTGGTGTTTTTTTACTGATTCTAGGTATATGCGGTGTGTGCGACCCCAGGTGACCACACGGTAGTTTGAGCGGCTATGAAATACACTAAAGCAAATTATTGCTAACGTCTGTATGTAAAATATGCCTCGGTATTTGTACAGAAGAAAACAAGCTTTACTAAGTTTTTTTTCGCAGACTTTGTCGGTATAAGGTTTCCAGTTAAAAATTTCATCAAATACAACGCCTTGGCATTTTATCGAATTCACTCGTTCTATAGCTGAAATGTTTAGTGTAAGTGTACATGAGTGTTGCTCGAGTTTTGAGCGGTGAAGTGAAATAAATTTAAAGAACACAAGTCACAGTCTCGCCGCGACGGCGAAGCAATGAATGCAATAGCAACAAATTGGAATGTAACGCGAAGAACAGAAAGCAGCTGAATATCTCCAGCGCTTCGCTCAAGCGCAAAGGACGCACGAAAAGAATACACACAGGACGAGCGCGAACTATAAAGTGTCACAGCTCGACGCTTAAAGCGCGCTGCTCAAGCATAAAGAAGGACGCACGAAACGAACGCACAGTTATACACCGGAGGAGCGCGAACTAAGAACTGTCACACTCTCTAACTTCAACGCGGAAGTCGTGGGGAAAGCACACAAGACATACACCCCCCCCCCAACCTCACCACCGCACCCGAGATAAGCCTGAGCACCGGCGACCACGCCCTCTAGGGCGAAGTGCACCGGAGGCGCGCGTGCATCGCAGCGAGTAGCAACGAGCGGGGCGACGACCTTTAAAGCGCGCCCCTCGCGCACTTCGCGCCATCTTGCTGGTGACCCAGTAAGCACGCTGAAGTAAGTGGTGTATATAAATAGGTTGCTGTTAGCATGCTGAAAGACTTACTTCTCATGGCCTAGCCGTCTCCGTGCGGAGCGAGAGGTCACCCGTTCGGTTCCGCGCTTCGGAAGAAAATTTTCTAAATTATTTCCCTTTGTGGCTTATATATATATATATATATATATATATATATATATACGCGACATGACGGCGAAGGCAAAAGCCAGACGAGAGTGTCCATATAATTGCTATCGCAATCAAACGCATTTAAGAATGTCCCGCGTGCAGACAAGCACGTTCAGAAGCTGGGCGCGTTTTCCACAACGCTCACGGTTTTTTAAAGAACTTACTTCGTGCAAGCCAGCGCGCTGAGACGCTTGGCGCTTTAAGCACAACGCTGACCGATTGTCGTTGAGTCATCAACGGCTGTGCTATCCTATGTACGCATTCGCTGTGAAAATCGTCCTCACATGGTTTCCGTTATAATTTTTTCTTCATTATCTTCACCTTGAGAAGAAGAAGAAAAAGCGGGGAGGCTCGCGAAAAAGAAAAAGATTTAGAGAGACGAAGAAAATCACACAGGTCTCTTACTCATTCACCTAAGACAAAAGCCACCTTCTTTTTCTCAGTCGATGTGTTGATCCTGCCGCCCCCCCCCCCCCCCCCTGCCAAAAGCTTACGCACCTAACGTGGTTTTGCACTGCCTCCAGTATCGGAGGTGTTACAAGCTTTCTCCACCTCACCTGGTTTTGCACTGCCTCCGTGATCGGCCCACCTTTGACCAAGCGACGATGTCATGTGATGACGTCATCACGTGATGATTTTTTTGCATCACTCGTGTTGCGCCGACGCAGAGGGACGCCAGTCAGTTTCTCTCGTTTGATGAGGCATCTAAGGCGTTCGACCGAGTTTGACAAGCCTTCTGAGCCCTACGCAGTTCAGCCGAGCAGTAACACGAAAATACAATCTTAACTTCAGGTGAGCTTGCATATCGGGATACAAGTGAAGGTGCGAAAAATTCTTGGGCTTCTTGGTCAACTGCCGGCTCGTCGTTGTCACGTGCTCTGTGACGCCTTTTGGCAAAAAAAGAACGCTCCACATTCACTGGCATAGCTGTGAGCAGCACTGTTCAGCATTGCCAAGGCTAAGCATTATTACTTCAAGAATGTGGACGGTGCAAATACCGTCCTTGAGGGGCAATTGATATTTTTTTATTGTGATATCAACTTGTTCTCATGCTTTGTGCGCATATGTGTATTAGATGTGTGCCGTAAGACCTATTCTGTCTATAAAGTGAACCACTGTCTTGTGGAATCTTTTATCATGTCTCCAGTGGCCATAGCGTAGGGTCGCTGTGGCGAAGGCCGGCTTGCAGTAGTAGACCGGAGCGTTCCGATTGTAGCCCTTGACATATATGTCCATATAAGATGGTATGTATCCGCTTGCATCACTGGGACAGAGCAGTACGGACCCGTAGCATCTAGTGGTAAATGCGACAAGTTCCACATTGATAGGACAGCCTCCTAAGCACGACTTTCTACGCCCTAATAAGGTGAAGGGGGAGGGAGCAGACACACGGTGGGATAAGAGCGCGTGTATCCTGCATGATGCGCTGCACGCGTAACTCTGAAATTTCGCCCAGTATTAAAGCTCGCTGTATTTTTTGTTGTTACTTTGCACACGACCGAAGATACAAAAATGCTTTAACAGAACCCACCTGTGTTGAGTTGTTCGTGTGTAGTTTAGTTAACAGTAACAGATAAATACTAAACCTTAGCCTATCTCTACCAAAAAACTCGGCTATCTATCACATATCTTTATGGTGCTAACAACAAGCTACTTTGTTTTTCCAGCAGTACACCGGAATACGCCCCCAACCAATTGGAAGTTCAGTGTTGGCTCGAATGTTATGAACCCAAATAAAAAATAAAAACACATATAAAAAGGAGGCAATGGTTCAAGAGTTGTATACGGTACATATGATATAGTAAACGTTTAGTTTATAGAGACAAGGACCCATTAACTGTCAGGAAAATAATGAGGATGAATTGAAGGGGATCATCGAAAGAGCACACTGTTTTCTCTTCCGGATGACCAACTCTGGGCAGTCCGGCTGGCCGAAGACGCCGCCAAGACCCAAGGTCTGGCCGCCGCCTGAGGAAGGGGGACTTCGGTAGGGCTAGTCTCCCGGCCCCCGCCTCCCTTGACCCCAGTAAGGACAAAAATAAAGTTATGTCTCTCTCTCTCTCTTGGTTATTTGCCATCATGATGGCACATACCCACTATAGAAAAGCCTTCTTTCACTCATCGGTTGACTCGTTCAAGTGGACGGTGGGGAACAAGCCGGTTTTAGTAGATTGTGTAGACTGAAGATATGGAACTCGATGATAAAATGTCAACCAAGAGGTCATCAAACGCTACGGGCTAGCGCCATTAAAGACACTTAAAGGGGCCCTGCGACACAAATTAGGCATGTCGTTTTCAACGCTTGTTCTGGTAGTGTGGAATGCGCCGACATCGTTGCGCAAGTGGCATCGCCGAAAATGAAGCCGTTATAATTTTATTTCACCGGATAAGGAGGAGGCGAAATAAACTGTATTGACAAAAAATGGAGCGAGAATCGGGGAGCCAGGCTGGACGGGGAGCTAGATTTGTGACCCCCTGGGTCCCAGTCACCGGATAAACTACCTTGATTTCACACTACAGCGACACACATCGACTATTTTTGTTATGGGAAATGACGTTTCCTCATGCATGTGGCAGTGACGCCAAAGGCCGTGCGTTTTGATGGCTTGACGCGACAAGTGCCATGTAATATTCATATGGTGGCAGCCAGACCCGTAGCCAGGAATTTTTTTCGGGGAGAGCCCACTTGCTAAAAGCCTTGACTATTTGAGAAAAACGCCTATTTTCATTATTTACTTTCAGTAAAACACCATGTATCATAAAAATTTCGGGGGGGGGGGGAACCCGGGCTCTCGCCCCCCCCCCCCCCCCCTGGCTACGGGCCTGGTGGCAGCTAGGCCATATTACTGAGCCCTAAAAAATAAAATCCGTTTTTTATGCTTTCTCAGAAACAAATCCCCTCTGTTTCTAACTGTGTGTTTTCAAAACAACGGAAAGGACGCTAGGTGCGCTGTGAGACTGGGTGGGAATGGCAATCAAACGATACTCTTCCGTGCTTTGTCTTTTGCGGCATCGGGCGATGTCGGCCACACCGGCACCTGCGAAACACGCAGCGCTCTGTTCGGCACAATGCTGTCAACGAAAAAAGAAAAATTCTAAACGCTTACCAACCGACGCCATCCGCGTCATCGGGCGGTAGTGTTTTATCCGAGCCCTCGGAGCCATCTTCGCGTTGCGCGAGGCTCAGCGACGCACTTTCAATTTACAATTGAGTGTCCGGATACGGCACTACATGCAGGGCATTGCTACGTCGCAAGATCTCGCGCTCAAGGTTTTGTAGGTCATACAGACTCATTGTTTGCACTGCATGACAAACCATGGGACCGTCTGCTAGGCGACGCACGTGGTTCCTCGTAGCCATGGTTGCAACGCCGTCAAAAAGAACGGTGGCAAGGAACTGTGTGAAGGCCACCATGAGGTAAGATTTCCGGTGTGTATCTGTGAGAGGCGCGCGGTGATTGGAAACGGCCTTTGACGTCAGCGGGAGAGTGAAACGCGAAAGGGAACGTTTCTTGTCGTCGTCTGCTCGAGTTTTGAACCTTGAAGACTAATAACATCCGTTTTCTTGCACCAATTTTCGTAATTCTTTTTACGTTCGTCTCGGCATTCACTACTACACGAATTTTAGCGCTAAACAAGACAGTCGCAAAGGCGTCGCTGGGCCCCTTTAACACTTTCGTAACCGCTGAAAAAGCGGATATTTTGGGGTAGTCCAGGAAATTTTTTTTTCCTGCCACAGAAATTGATTGATGCTAAAGTGGGGGGTATCAAATGAGAGAAGTAGAATCTGTCTTTCCAACAGTATTAATTTCAGACAACACATTTATTTCGAATATTATCAAAAAATGATCAAAACAAAAAAAGTGCAAGAAAAAGAAAAAAGAATTATAAGAACATCAATGCTGCTCTGCACAAGGTAAAGATTAAAAAAAATCGAAATATGCGTTTTGGACACAAATTCCTTTTGGAATAATACGGCAAATATAAGCTCTGTAAGTATAAAAGTTACTTACGTACATAAGAATTATATCCACTAGCGCCTACCATGCCACCGCGCGAAGCCGTTTCTCGACGCGGTGAACAAAGGTTGGCTCACTGCGTGGATGCATATTTTCGAAAAGCAAACGCACATACTTATTTGTGTGGTCGCATGCCTCTCTGACGACTTCTACGGTGAAAAACAACACAAAGAAGCCTCTGCGCGGCACTCCGGAGCGCTAGGTCAAGGTCCATTCCGCGCCGCCTTCGCGGAGAGAACTCCGCTCTTTCTGCGGCCGGCACCAAATGATCCCACCCAAACAAAGTTGACGCCTTGGAGATAAGAGCTGTGGCCTTTAGTACGCACCGGATACGCTTACATCAACGCGCGGCAGCAATAAGGAGCGAAACTTACTAGCGGATACCTGCTGATGTTCCGGGGCGGTTTGACGCATTATCGCCGTCTGTACTGAAGACTGCGCAGTCGAAGTCGTCTTCCATGTCTGTGCTGTTCCTATCACCCAGAGATGGACGCTCAGATTAATCGGAATCCGTCAAAATTCGCCGTTTTTGTGGAGAACCCGCGAGCGACGTCGATGCCACAACAAAAACGATGAGTGCTCACTCCACTGAGTGCAAAGAAGCTTCAAAAGTACCCCGGGCCCACGGCGGAAAAAGGAAGCTAAAAATCGAAACTGATACTGCCTATTTTATCCTTTAAATGGCATTAGCTGTCCAGAAGCGCTTAGGGAGAGCCAAAATTTGAACTTGGCGTCATCGTTAACGTACATACTAACGGTGGGAATAGGCGCGGTCACGAAAATGTTAAAGGAAACATTAGGGTCGCCTAAATTTTTCTTTAATAATCCTCAACGACAAGGCCGTATTGCTTGGGGGATTTATTGGTCGCGAACAGTTGCAATGAACCACCAAAATGACGTCCACACTTCGATCCCTGCCGGCGCATCTCTTGCAGAGCCAAGCATTTCTTAACTCGATGGCCAGGTAAAGTAAACAAGCGCTTCGTCATGTTACACACAAATTACGGCATTGTTTCGCTCTTCGACCTTCTCCTTGATGTCTCGAAGCCGAGCCAGCAGGGCATCGTGCTGAAAGTTGCCCTTGGTTCCGCCAATCAGGTCGAACATTTCGCTCCCGTTCAGGTACCGTTGTTTCATCAAGGCCTTTTCGTACTTGCCGTAGTGCTCGAGAAACCTTCGCAAGACTACTTCCCTGAACGGTTTTGGGAATCGAGGATGACCGTCCATGAGGCAAGATTCCACGGCGTCGCACACCGCTACCCTGACGCTCTCGTGCCGCACGAACTGCCGGTAGCACTCGGCCGAATACTCGAGCTGTCCTCTGACGGCGTGCGGGGCGTCGTACAACGGGTCGGCGGTGAACATGGATCGCAGGGAAACGAGCAGGCTGCTCAATGACTGGGCAGGACTCCACGTCGACACGAGGCTTAGCGTCACGTCGCCGTTCTTGTCTAGGTTCGGATGCATCTGCACCCTGCCGGTGTCGGTGGTCAAGAAGCGGACCCTCGGTGGCTCGATCGGGTAGGTTGTCGGAAAGACGATGAGGAACCTGAAGAAGGCGCCTTCGTACGGCGTGTCGCGAGGGCCAATCACCATGGCGTCGATGTTGGCGATGTCGTTGTCGGCCGCCGCGATGTAGACTCCGGGCGGCGGGTAGGCCGCGAAGTCGGCCATGTCTCTCTTGACCCTCAGCAGACACGGTACAACCGCGTGGTCACGTTTGAGCGGTGCGATGTCCCGAGAGCTTCCGGTCGTTGCCATAGGGAATCCTGCCTGCCCCTCGGCTACCTCGCTTGTCATCGCCGATTGATGATGATGATAGTCACGAAGATAAACTTTTATGGCGCGTGCCCACTACAATGGGATGGCCCTAGAATCGGACGACAGGAGATGGACGAGAAGAATTTTATTATGCTAAGTGGCACACAAATAATAAGCTATATAAAATAGTGAACGAACAATCACACAATTTTTAAATGAATGAATAACTATTTCTCTCGTCTTAATCGCACACACATGAACGTATACGTACCAAATACTGAGTTGTGATACATGCATAGACTACTAGAAGTTGCTCATGTGCTGTGGTATTCTTAAGTTCTCTTAATTTCTTGTATACGATAGTTGCAGCGTTCCTTTACGGTAATTTACTCAGGTTCTGAGAGAAACGGGTGCCGTCCTCTTCTTCTTCCAACTGATGTTGCTTCCTCCACGCCTCCGGCGCAGACCGCTTCAATAGGTTGTATTTTGGTTCATTGTTCTTACATCATCGATATCATATTGTATTCAGTCTTTCTTTCTATGTTAGAACCATTTCGCCATGATTGCATTTGTGTCTCTTTACTATATTCATATACTTTCTAAGTCTCTTTACACTCCTGTGTGTAATATGAACTGTTTTACGAGCTATTTACGTGCTACATTTTTTAAAGCAACAAAACACGGTGAAGATCCGAAAAATAGGATATACAGAGAATCAATTTCGCCAAAATGAATAAGGAAGAAGCAAAAGTTGGTATTGACTCATATGGTATAGCAAACAGTGCACTCACAACGAGGACGAAGGAAGACTTGGATGCAACACGAGCGCTGCTTTCAACTGAAAGTTTTCAAGCGAAGTTTCTTTCCTCAGAAATTATCGGGTATATGTGTGAATGCTGCAAAAAAAGAAGTCACAGTTTCGCCACAACGGCGAAGCAGTGAACGCGATAGCAAAAATTCGCCAGATCCCACGTACCGTGAGAATCGACGTTATGCGACGCATGCGTGGGAGGGTGACTGTGGCGTAATTTTCCACATTGAGCGAAACGTTATGGAATGACGCTAGAGAAATGTGGAAGTGGTATACGCACACTGATATGTTGAAGACTTGCATATGTATTACATAATCAGTTGTTCACAGTGGCGTAATGATGCCAACAGCAACATGGGTGTTAGCAACACCAGACGCGGTAAGCTGATATGTAGTGCTTGTATTCTTCAATGCTGGATAGCGCGAAACCAAGCAAGACAAAGAAGGAACACAGATGCGCAGGACAGGCGTTACTTGCAACTAAGCTTCATTCAGGAAAGTTTCCCTACATATGTACACAGTCGAGTGGCACGCGCAGGCGCACTGCACGTACGTTAGAGTCACAGTTGTAGTTCTTACAGTTGTTAGGCTTATACTTGTCCGTTATGACCGAGAACGAACTCACGCACGTACGAAACCGTATGCATGTGTGGAAGGGGTTCTTGAGAGTTCTTGAACAAGGTCATCATCACCGTGATCAGTCAGCCTCAGCAGCTGGGCCGGACTTGTTATTCGGATCCGTTCGTGATCGCTGCTACGAGAGGTCTAAGTGCAGTGAAGTGCGAGGTATAGTACAGCTGGTGTAAATCCTGGATGCCTCTTACGATGAAATGATCTATGATGCCTCCTGTCCTGCACGTGGCAGCGAGGTCTTTTGGTGCCCTCTTCACATCCAAGCCGTCTTTCACGCAGTGTAAGGACCAGGCGTTGTTGGGTCTTGATAAATCAATGTTGAAGTCATCGGTAATTATGGGAGGCTTGTTTCTCTCGGCAGCTTTATTGTAGGAAGCATTGATCCGTGTTTTTTGCGTGATCCACGTGGACCACGTTGCGGACCACGTGCACGAGTGGATGGTAGTTGAGCGTCGTCCAGGGCTGGTGTGTCTTCAGCTTCTTCACTTTCCTTGCGTTCGCCGCGGTAGTGTAGCGGTTATGGTGCTCGGCTGCTGACCCGAAGGTCGTGGGTTCGATTCCGTCTACGGTGGTCGAATTTCGATGCAGGTAGAATGTTAGAGGCCCGTGCACTGTGCGATCTCAGTACACGCTAAAGAATATCAGCTGGTCAAAATATCTTGAGCCCTTCGCTACGGCGGCTCTCATAATCATATCGTGGTTTTGGGACATAAAACCCCAGCAATTATTATTATTATCACTTTCCTTGCGTGTCAATGTGTGTGTGTGCTCGCAGTTACTGTGTTGGTTGAGACTCTGTATCACCTGTGGCACATACCCGCAAAATATAAACTCTGTTATGCGGGTATGTGCCACACGTGACTGAGAGAAAGGGTTTCATAACGTATGCGACAGGTATTTTGCGTTATTGATGTCATGACCAGTGGATCGTGTTCGTCCTTCACTGATCCCCTGCCATGCCAATTTTGGTATATTAGAAGTTATGGAGACGTCCTGGCGAGCGCCCAGACGTAGGCGGCTAGATAGATAGATAGATAGATAGATAGATAGATAGATAGATAGATAGATAGATAGATACGTAGATAGAAACGCCCAAAGTGCCTGAGGTTCGCTAAGAAATGCTTCGCATTTAATAAACTGGAATGTAACGCGAAGAGCGGAAAGCAGCTCGAAATTGCCAGCGCGTCGCTCGAGCCCAAAGGACGCAAGAAAAGAACGCACACAGGATGAGCGCGAACTATCATGCGTCACAGCTCGACACTTGAAGCGCACTGCCCAAACATAAAGCAGGACGCACGCAACGAACGAACAGGTACACACAGGACGAGCGCGAGCTGTCACAGTTGTTACTTATTTCTGTTTGAACAGCGCGCTCCTTTCGCAAACACGGCCGCTGCAGCGAGCGAAGTGACCTTCGTACGGTCTGTGACTTCAGCGCGAACATCGCGGGGAAAGCGCAAGACATACAACCCCCGCTCCACCCCCGCACCCGGCTGCCCCATTCTTTCCTCGAGATAAGCGCACGAAGACGACCACGCCCTTTAGGGCGAAGAGCAACGGCGTTCGCAGGAGCTGGGCGACGATCTTTAAAGCGCGCTACGCGCACACATCACGCCATCTATGTGGCGACTAAGAAAGCATGCTGAAGTAAATGGTGTATATAAATAGCTCGCCGCTAGCAGGCTGGAAGACGGCACTGTTCGTGGCCTAACCGTCTAACGCCGCGTGCTACGAAGCGAGAGGTTGCACGTTCGATTCCGAGCATCGGAAAGTTTTTTCTATATTTTTTTTACTTTGTGGCTTATATATATATATATCTATATATATGAGGAAGGAAGTGTCCTTGAATCCAGTCCAATCAATGCTTTGCGAAGTAGAGGACGTGCAACACGAAAACTTTTTATTAATCCGACGTTTCAGCCGGGGACCGGCCTTCATCAGGTCATCAGGATGAAGGCCGGTCCCCGGCTGAAACGTCGGATATGTCTCTCTCTCTCTCTCTATATATATATATATATATATATATATATATATACATATATATATATATATATATATATATATATATATATATATATATACATATATATATATATATTGCCACGCCCACTTCTTGTCTTGTTTTGATGTATTCGGGTTTGACCGGCAGGGACGGTTATCAACGCTCGACGCTGTCCGCGAAGTAGTGTTCTAGAAGCGTCGCGATTGTAGTAGATCGGTTTGTTAAGATTGCGCCCCGCACGCGAATGTTCCAGCTTTGTCTAGAGATTACGCCGCCACCAGCGATATTGCTGGAAAGTTCGATAGCGCCTGTATAAAAGCCGACGCGCGTGACCGCTTGTCAGTTGATCGACGGTCGACGCTCTGTTCGACGCTATCAGTGTATTGCTGTAGTTTGACTTTCATTTTCCCGGCCACAAGTTCGGCCAAATAAACAGTTTCATCTCGGACGTGCTGACTGCTGTCTTCGTCGACGTCACGACCACGTGACATCTGGTGGAGGTGCTGCTTCATGATCCGGACGCCACCGCGGAGCGCTGACCCAAGCCCAAGCCGCGAAGAAGACGACTCTAAGAACAACCCGGATCCTCGAACCAGCCGCCGGCAGAAGGGACTACAACCAGAGTACGGGCTCCTTCCCGAAAACGCCAGGCAGCCGAAGACCGTCACATCGACCGCCGAGACGATGACAGACCCCCTGCCACCTACAACGGTAGTGATGCAACAGCCAAGGGAGCCACCAACTTTCCGTGGATCGTCGTTTGAAGACCCGGAGAGCTGGCTGGAGACGTACGAGCGAGTCGCCACCTTCAAACCACTGGGACATTGAAGAGAAGCTGCGCCACGTCTACTTCTACTTAGAAGACGCCGCGAAGACGTGGTTCGAAAACCATGAATCGAGCCTTCAATCCTGGGACCTCTTTCGGACGACGTTCCTCAATACCTTCGCGAGCATCGTCCGCAAGGAAAAGGCCGCTGCTCTGCTGGAGACAAGAGCACAGCTACCGAATGAGACGGTAACTATCTACACGGAAGAGATGACGCGACTTTTCCGCCTGGCCGATGCTGCCATGCCTGAGGAAAAAAAGGTCCGCTTCCTTATGCGGGGAGTGAAACAAGACCTCTTTGCAGGATTGGTGCGGAACCCACCGAAAACTGTCCCCGAATTTCTAAAGGAGGCTACAACAATCGAAAAAATCCCTCGAGATTAGGACGAAGCAGTACAACCGCTCAACCCTGTCGACAGGCTACACCGAAGCGCACTCGCTAGGCACCGACGACCTACGGGAAACCATCAGAGCGATAGTGCGCGAGGAGCTGCGCAAGCTGTTGCCTTCAGCGCAGCCTCAAGTCGATTCGATCACCGACATGGTCCGCGAGGAAATCCAGCAGTCGCTGGGCACCCCCTATGCAGCGCAGCCGCAGCTGCAAGCAATGAACTATGCTGCTGCAGCCCGACGCAACGCCCCCCCTCCTCGCCCGCGTCAAGACGCCGCGCCGCCGCAGCAGTTCCGCCGCCAGGCACCACCGCCACCCCCAACGACGCCATACCGCCCGCCGACAGGACAAGGATGCGCCCCCCGAAAGACCGACGTTTGGCGTGCCCCTGACAACCGCCCGCTCTGCTACCACTGCGGAGAGGCCGGCCACACGTACCGCCGCTGCCAATACCGACAGATGGGGCTACGCGGATTCGCCATCAACGCGCCGCGCCCGCAGCCAGGCGAACGGCCTCGCGACATTGACGACTACCTCACCGGAACACAGTGGCAAGAACGACGACCTTCCCGATCGCCGTCGCCCGGCCGCTACATGTCCCCGCACCGCCGGCAGTACACTGGCCCAAACCGGGGCCGGTCGCCCAGCCCGTATCCGGGAAACTAAGGGCAGCAACCGATGGAGGTGCGGTTGCTGTACGACGAAATGCCGAAGATCCTCCGCGGCCGCCGACGACGACAACGCGACGAGACCTTCAGAACACGACGCAAACCGGACGGAGCCCTCACGACAAAATTTCGCGGCCCGAAGAAAACCTGACGACGCAACGTCGAAACAGCGGGACCAATCGACGAAGCCGTGATCCGACGCCACGACCTAACCGCAACGCAAGACGACGGACTAGCGACCTCAATGTTCTTATCGACGGCCACAGCGTCACAGCTCTCGTCGACACCGGAGCCGACTATTCCGTCGTCAGTGGGCCATTCGCCACCAAGCTGAAGAAAGTAAAGACCGCTTGGAGTGGACCCGAAATCCGGACAGCTGGAGGCCACCTGATAACGCCGATTGGTATCTGCACGGCGAGAGTCACCATCAATAACCGGACTTATCCTGCGAGCTTCGTAATCCTACGAAACTGCTCCAGGGATGTGATACTCGGAATGGACTTCCTAAGTGACCACGGCGCCGTTATCGACCTGAGGTCTGAGTCGATAACACTAAGCTCAGACAAAGCGCTCCCACCCCACGCGACGCCAGGGAACCATGCACTGAAGGTGATAGAAGAGCAGGTGACCGTTCCGCCGCGCTCCAGCGTCATTATTTCCGTCAGCACCGAAAAACCTGCGAACCTTGAAGGCGTAATCGACGGCGATCAGCAACTACTCCTGAACCGTCAAATTTGCGTCGCAAGAGGTATCGCCGAGCTGCACGACGGTAAAGCAAAGGTACTGCTGACAAACTTCAGCCACGAATATAGGCACCTCAACATGGGTGCGACGGTTGCCTACATCGACGAATGTGTAGCCGCCAGCGATGCTTTCGCTCTCTTCGATGCTGCCGAACCTGCTTCGACAAATAGAGGTCCCGAACCGGATTTTGACGTCAACCCGAGCCTTCCGAAGGTCAAGCAAGACCAGCTCAAAACCCTGCTCCTGCAATACAAGGACTGTTTCTCGTCGTCATCGCGGGTCCGACAAACGCCCCTTGCTAAGCACCGAATTATAACAGAAGAAAATTCTCGACCACTCCGACAGAGCCCCTACAGAGTTTCGACGCGAGAACATGGGGCCATAAAGAAGCAAGTGGACGAAATGCTTCGCGACGACATCATCCAGCCTTCAAAGAGTCCGTGGGCATCACCTGTGGTGTTAGTGAAGAAGAAGGATGGGACACTGCGCTTCTGCGTTGATTATCGGCGCCTGAATAAAATCACGAAGAAGGACGTGTACCCCCTCCCACGGATAGACGACACCCTGGATCGACTTCACAACGCGACGTACTTTTCGTCGATGGACCTCAAGACCGGCTATTGGCAGATCGAAGTAGACGAAAGAGATCGAGAAAAGACCGCTTTTATAACGCCCGACGGCCTCTTTGAGTTCAAGGTCATGCCTTTCGGTCTTTGCTCGGCACCTGCGACGTTCCAGCGCGTCATGGACACCGTACTGGCCGGATTGAAGTGGCAGACGTGCCTTGTGTATTTGGACGACGTCGTCGTGTTTTCCTCGTCCTTCGACGAGCATCTCCGGCGGCTTGAGGCAGTACTTCAAGCAATCAAGACCTCTGGACTGACCCTGAAGCCAGAAAAGTGCCGATTCGCATACGACGAGCTCCTGTTTCTGGGTCATGTGATCAGCAAGTCTGGAGTGCGCCCAGACCCGCGGAAAACAGCTGCCATCGCCGACTTCGCGCCACCCACCGACAAGAAGGCAGTGCGCCGATTTCTCGGCTTATGCGCCTATTACAGACGCTTCGTCAAAAACTTTTCACGGATCGCCGAACCACTGACGCTTCTCACGAAGGCTAACGTGGAATTCAGGTGGGAAACGGCGCAAGTGCAAGCATTTCAAGAACTTAAACGACGCCTGCAGACGCCACCCATACTTGCGCATTTCAACGATTGCGCCGATACGGAAATACACACCGACGCAAGCAGCGTAGGACTCGGTGCCGTCCTTGTGCAAAAGACTGACGGGCTTGAAAGAGTTATCAGTTATGCTAGCCGGTCACTATCCAATGCAGAAGCCAACTATTCCACAACAGAAAAGGAATGCCTTGCCATCATCTGGGCTACGTCAAAGTTTCGCCCCTACCTCTATGGCAGGCCCTTCAAAGTTGTCAGTGACCATCACGCCTTATGTTGGCTAGCTAACTTGAAGGACCCTTCTGGTCGTCTCGCACGATGGAGTCTCAGACTTCAAGAATTTGACATTACCGTCGTGTACAAGTCCGGACGAAAACACTCTGACGCCGACTGCCTGTCCCGAGCCCCCGTCGACGCGCCGCCGCAAGAGGACGACGACGACTGCTTCCTCGGAACTATAAGTGCCGACGACTTCGCCGAAAGGCAACGAGCCGACGCGGAACTGGGGGGCCTTATGGAGTACCTCGAGTGCAAGACCGCCGTTGTTCCGAAGGTATTCAAGCGAGCACTGCCGTCGTTTTTCTTACGGAACGGCGTTCTCATGAAGAAGAACTTTTCGGCACTTCGAACCGACTACCTTCTTGTCGTGCCCTCATCATTGCGACCAGAGGTCCTGCAGGCCCTACACGACGACCCGACGGCTGGGCACCTCGGTGTTTCCCGCACGCTCGCCAGAATACAGGAAAAATACTACTGGCCACGCCTTGCTGCCGACGTCGCCCACTACGTTAAGACTTGCCGAGATTGCCAGCGACGGAAGACACCGCCGACTAGGCCCGCGGGACTTCTGCAGCCAATTGAACCACCTCACCGGCCGTTCCAGCAAATCGGGATGGACCTACTGGGGCCGTTCCCGACGTCGACTTCCGGCAACAAGTGGATCGTCGTAGCGACCGACTACCTCACCCGCTACGCCGAAACAAAAGCCCTGCCCAAAGGCAGCGCCGCTGAGGTAGCCAAGTTCTTCGTTGAGAACATCGTCCTTCGACACGGCGCCCCAGAGGTTCTCATCACCGACAGAGGTACGGCGTTCACGGCTGACCTGACTAAGGCGATCTTGGAATACAGCCACACAAGCCACCGCCGCACCACCGCGTACCACCCACAGACCAACGGCCTCACCGAGCGTCTAAATAAGACGATCGCCGACATGCTGGCCATGTACGTCGACGTCGAACACAAGACGTGGGACGCCATCCTTCCGTACGTGACCTTCGCGTACAACACGGCCGTACAGGAAACGACGCAGATGACGCCATACAAGTTGGTCTACGGACGGAGCCCGGCAACGACGCTCGACGCCATGCTACCAAACGTGACCGACGAGGAAAACATCGACGTGACCACCTATCTACAGCGCGCCGAAGAAGCACGACAGCTCGCCCGCCTACGGATCAAGAACCAGCAGACGACTGACAGCCGCCGCTACAACCTTCGACGACGCCACATGGAATACCAACCCGGTGACCGTGTATGGGTATGGACGCCAATACGCCGACGAGGACTTAGTGAGAAGCTTCTTCGGCGATACTTCGGACCGTACAGGGTACTTCGACGCCTCGGCGCACTCGACTATGAGGTTGTTCCTGACGGCATTACGAACTCTCAGCGGCGCCGTGCGCGACCTGAAGTCGTCCATGTCGTGCGCCTTAAGCCGTTTTTTGCGCGTTAGCGATACTGGGGACTCTATTTTTTTCCTTTGTTATTGTACTAATTTATTTGTGTATGCACTTGTTTTTTTTTTCTTCTATGCTCTTTCACAAGCATCGGGACGATGCTTTTTCAGAGGGGGGCAATGCCACGCCCACTTCTTGTCTTGTTTTGATGTATTCGGGTTTGACCGGCAGGGACGGTTATCAACGCTCGACGCTGTCCGCGAAGTAGTGTTCTAGAAGCGTCGCGATTGTAGTAGATCGGTTTGTTAAGATTGCGCCCCGCACGCGAATGTTCCAGCTTTGTCTAGAGATTACGCCGCCACCAGCGATATTGCTGGAAAGTTCGATAGCGCCTGTATAAAAGCCGACGCGCGTGACCGCTTGTCAGTTGATCGACGGTCGACGCTCTGTTCGACGCTATCAGTGTATTGCTGTAGTTTGACTTTCATTTTCCCGGCCACAAGTTCGGCCAAATAAACAGTTTCATCTCGGACGTGCTGACTGCTGTCTTCGTCGACGTCACGACCACGTGACAATATATATATATATATATATATATATATCTATGTATATATATATATATATATATATATATATATATATATATATGTATATATATATATATATATATGTATATATATATATATATATATATATATATATATATATATATATATGGACATATACGGTGCATGGCGACGGCGACGGCAAAAATCAGCCGAGACTGTCCATATAATTGCTATCACAATAAAAAAAACAACCGGTGCCCGTGATTGTACAGAAATGCGGGTGTACGCAAATAAGCAATTCGAAGTTGCGTAGGAAGCTCTCCCGATCATGGGCTTGTCAGCGATCAGCCGTTTCTGATACAATAATCTGATCTTTTATCGAGTTGTCAGGGTGATCATAGGCGTGCGCAGGGTTCCCCATCAGGGGGGCGAAGGTTCATCGCAGCGCCCCCCGACCTACTAAGTCAATGTATGGGACAGATTTTGCGCCCCCCCCCCCTCTTAGGTGAATAAAAGGGTCAATGTACGGGGCATATTTTGCGCCCCCCGTGCCCCCCCCCCCCCCCTGTGCGCACGCCTATGAGGGTGATCTGTCATTTCAGGTTGACACATTTCATTGTTGCCTGTGAATATGAACGCATGGCCATCGCTGTTGCCTGTAGGAATTGAAGTGTTGCGCCGCTAATAAACACGTGGATGACAGCTCCAATTCCCGACATGGAGGAAGCTCAGGAGGGAGCATTTCGCAATACGAAATAAGTAAGGAAAGAAAGAAAGAAACAAACAAAGGAAGAAAGAAAGAAAAAACAAAGAAAGAAAGAAAGGAAGAAAGAAAGAAACTAGAAAAAAGAAGAAACAAACAAAGAAAGAAAGACAGGAAGGAAGAAAGATAAACAAAGAAAGAAAGAAAGAAGGTCGGGTGCCCCGATTTCACCGATAGGGGGAATGCTCCTGAATTTTTTTATTGACAGAACAAGTTAAAGTAGACTTAACCGCGCATGCCCCTACAAGGCAATCAGTACCTCACGGACCAACACTCGTGGTTCGATAACATGAAACACGAACACTCACCTTAAGCTTGGCTATCAGTAATTAGCGTTGTCTGAAGCGACTGATGCCACTGACGCCATTTTATGTTGTATGCACATGCATTTAAAGTGCTTGTCCTTATCCCTGTGCCGCGATAATAACCCTTTGAGGGTTGTAGTATGTATGTGCGAAAAGCATACACATAATAATGGTAATTGTTGGGGTTTAATGTCCCAGAACCACGATATTATTATAAGGGACGCCGTAGTGGAGGGCTCCGGAAATTTCGACCACCTGGGGTTCTTTAACGTGCACCTAAATCTAAGCACACGGTCCTCAAGCATTTTCTCCTCCATCTAAAATGCGGCCGCCGCGGCCGGGATTCGATCCCACGACCTTCGGGTCAGCAGTCAAGTAAATCGACAAATAAGGCAGTAAATAAATACAAGTCTTCTTAGCTTTCACCTAAATACGAATTAAAACAGCCATTTAAGCTATAATTCTGCCTTGGGTACACATGTCACCAATATCGACGAAAAATTATCAATGGTATAGTTTTTCCGCAATTAACGTCAGCGTTTCTGGGCAGTAGAAGGAAGTTATGGATGGAAACTTCAATTTAATTCCATATTGCAATTACATAACATGAAAGTCGTGAAAATATGGATCGCATATAATATAATAATAATATCTCGCGTTTAACGTGATCGCATATATGAGGTGGGGAACTGCAGAAACAAAACGCTTTTTCACGGCGGCGCGAAAAAAATATATCACCGCGCTGCCCACGCCAATCTTGAAGCCTGTGTATTTGATGGCTGCAAACGTGGCAAAAAAAAAAAAAAAAACGCTTTTGAATGTCTGGCGTGATGAAAATGACATCAAGTGGCGAGAGCCGCTAAGTGGAAGTAATAATTAATGCCCACATACTGCGTGTTTCTGTTTGCAGTTTCTGCAAAGCGCCAAAGGCCAACAGAATATGAGACCCCCTAAGATATAATGCAATAATTAACTTGGGTCGCTGCGCGTTAATGAAGATAACGCACTAATATGTTTATCCTTAAGATTCCATGGTCGGGCTAGAAAATATTGACAAAAATTTACGAAGTTTTGCCGCGACAAGCACGTACGTGTTTTAATGCATATTTTTGTTCTGCAGTCATTTAGACTACACACATTAATAATAGAGCATTTAAAATTAGTACTCACATTCCAAGGCCGGAAACGCGAGTATTTGTTTGCTCCACGTGATGAGGTTGTCAGCGACAGAAATTTGGCACTGCCTTCTGCAGTCCATACGAAAAAAATAAAAATGTGTCAGAAGTGGGATTCGAACCCACGCCCACATTCGTGGACCAGAATTCCCGTGCCCTTATCAAGGGCAAGGCAATGCCTTGAGTCTGGCGCCTTAGACCACTCGGCCATCCTGACAGCTACATATTACTTGTGAAATAAAATCGCGACACCTTACGTGTTGAGCCGTTTTACTTCGCATGCTGCACATGCACAACGTAACACGCGAAGTTTCATAACGCTATGGAGATTTACAGTGGTATGAAATTATATGATAAAACAAAGCCCCTCTGATACTAACGGTTGCTGATTTCAAAGGACGCTTTTTTAAATTTTATTTCTTACTAAACACAACAAAAGCAGTTGCAAAGGTTACGTGGGTGGGATCGGCCAGGTGTGGTTCAAATGCACGTCACACTGACGATTTTGTCGGAGTAACAATTGCAGCTCTTAAATGCTATGTGTTTGTGCATTGCAAGCACTGAATTAAACCGCTAAAACCCATTATGCATACGGCACTGCCAAAATCAATCTCGAAGGCTATGTATTTAGCGGCTGCAAACGCTGCAAGCGACAGCGGAACCGAAAACGCCTCCCGGCTGCCATCTTCGAAGCGGGAATGAAATAAAAGAAGGAGAGAGAACAATGTTTAGGCTGTCTAAAAAAAAAAAAAAAACATTAATGGTGTCATTCTTTCTCTCGTTGATTTTTTTTTCGCTTTGAATATAGCAGCCGCAACATGTTTTCTTGTGATTCTGGTGTTCTAGACTGTACTACTATGATGCTTTCGGTTTTTGACCCTGCCACAGCTTGCCACGTTTGCAGCCAAATACACAGGCTTCAAGATTGGCGCGGACAACGCTTTAAAACTCTCACAACGTAAATTTGGCAACAGTTGACGTCTTCTTTAATTAGCAGAAATATAAGCTTTAAGATTCGATACCATCGTCGTGCATTTAATAGTCTACAAGCGTAGCGCAGCAAGCCAAGTCAAGACAATCCGTTCAGCTGTGTGTGTGTGTGTGTGTGTGTGTTCTCATGTGCGCGCGCTGCGTGCATAGCATGTGTTGCTGTTTTGCTTCGTCTCCCGCGAAATGTCTGTGAATAAGCTAGTTCTGCCCGGTGACGTCGTGGACGTTAGTGCGACCGACGAGAAGAAATGCATCGTAGGACCTGGGCTACGCAAGGAAGGCGAACGCGTCGTAGCCACTCGAGCCGGCATCCTGAAGCATCGGCGTCCGAACACCTACTGGGTAGAGGGACACCAGAAAAGGGTAGGACGACTTGTCGAGTCACCGGTAAAAAGGAGGTCTCACGCCTTCTACTCGAATGTCTACGCGACACTGAACTCATCGACATGTTGTAGCAGCTTCCTGAACAACTAAACGAGACGCATAGGCGGTAGTGATGCAGAACTATCGATGGTACTATCGATACTATCGATAGTTGGGTCACTATCGAACTGTCGATGTTAAAAAAAGACTATCGATAGCGCTGTCGATAGTATGAAATCAACCACGTGCACTCATTGCAGCATGAACTTGGTTCTCCGAGTGCGTGGTATATAGTGGAGCAGGAGAAGCAGGCTAAAGGGCAAGAAAGTTTACATGCTTGTGTTCCTTCACCAGAATGCTTGGCTGACACATGATAATTAAGTTGAACTGTTCAGCTGTAGCAGAAAAGAAGCCCTTACATGTGGTGGAGCTGCGTGGCTTCAAATTTATATTGCATTTTGGGATTTCAATATAAAAATATCAAGAACTAAGTTTTTTAACAGTAAAGTGTAACTCGTTACTTTTGAATATGAATTCATTGATGGGCATATTCCGCCATTTTCACTGCGGAAATAATTTATTCCTCTCGCCAAAAAAAAAAAATGGCTCATAAATAGACCTCTCCCTGTTTGCAAACAGTGTGACGTCACTGGCAGTGTCCCGCCCCCAAGTCCCGCCTTCGGAGCAGGTGCTGGTTGGCAAGAAAGTTCCGCCGCCGGGATCTCTCTGCATAGCAGCGCTGCGTGTGTCTGCTTTACTTCGATAGAAGTTTTTGCAAATTGCTGTTTTCTGAACTCACAGCTGTTAAAAGGAATAGCCACTGCCTATAATGATTCTGCTAGGTCAACATATGATTTGCTCGTCGGGGATGACAGCCATAAAAAAATCTTATGCTCCTCGGAAGCGAACGTTGTACATTTTCACGGCGACTGGTGTTTGGAGAAATATTAGCATGGCATGGATTAGCATGGCATGAATTTCCGTCGCGAAATCTGCACTGCAGTTTTAAACGATGTACAGCATTGGCGGCTACTGTGCGCGAGGTCACGGATTCGATTCTCACTCACGGCGCAAAATTCTGATCAGAGATGAATCAAAGAAAAAAAACGAAGGAAACACGCATTAGCCTGCGTTCGGTTAACAAATCCCCGTGAAAATTAAAGCAAAGTTATCCCCTACCGCGTTCCTCATAATCCACTGAGCAGTTAAGAGATGTTTAACACCAATAATTTAATTATAAATATTCTCTTGCGCGGTTACGTCGCTGTATCTGATGCCTACAACGTGTTTCCATACTTGCTCCTCTCCTTTAGACTTGGTACACAAACTCGGAATGTCACTTCATAAATATCGAGCCGTAAAGATAAGCTAACTAGAATATGACAAACAAGAATCTCCACTGCTTCCATTATGACGTATATCTCCAATAAAAGGCGATACGCGTATGGTTCTGGATATTCGCCGTGGTAAACCATACGTGCATGTTCCGCAATGCTAAAACACGCTGGTAGCTCATGCGTAGTCTCACCTTTCAGCACGGACACCATGCCCTTTCTTTTTTTTTTGTGCACGCAGCACAAACACTGAGATGCACGCACTTGCAGATCATCGCGTCAAATAAAATGTCCAATCCTGATGTTCCGTCGACAACCGGTCACTGCAAATTGCCCTGTTAGAAACAACGCGTGCCGATGTTTTCACAAACAAGATGCATCGTTATTCACACAACACACACCACACAATATTGTCAGTTTCAACGTCCGCAAATGTGAACCGATATCGTCGCTGCCTTTCAACGCACACTACACGCCACAGTAAACGCGGCACATTTTCGAAGACGATGCCGCTGTTCCTTGCACAAACCACCACGTGAGTTCACTTCTCCAAGGTAAACAACCAGCAGCGTGGCAAATTTTTCGTCACACAGTCCACGACACATTTATATGTTCTTTGACACATACCACAAATAATCTTGGAACAGAAAGATTCAGAAAAAGGTTCCAAAGAAAAAAAAAAACGTGCGCCAAACATCGTGCGACTGTACCACGCTGAGCCGGCAGCGGGAATATTTTGCCAACCACCCGTGGTTGCACGTGCGCCGAGAGGTCACGTGACCTGACGCACGGGGAGTGAGTGACGTAGGCTGGTAGAGGTCTATTAAGCGAACTGACTATTGCTTATAGGTTGTATTCACATGACGTCACCACGATGCTGTGAGCAGCGCTGGCAACTATGGTGACGCCGTCCTCCGGGCGGTCCGCCATGATTCTGGCCACTGTATGGCGTCTGTGCCGTAGTGCTACGGTCCCTAGGGACCGTAGTAGTGCCCCACACTGTGTGTTTTGCTTTATCTGGGATTTGACAGGTGCTGCCCTTTTAGGACAGGAATTGTTGCTGTGTACTAGCAACTACCGCAGGATAACCCTCGACGAACGCGGTCGAAAACGCTGCGAAGTGATGGGCGATACGCCTTTAATCAGTTATGAGCGCAATGCGCAAAAGCTTGGACGAGACGGCAAGGGAGCAGGTTGGAAAAGATTGGAGCTTTGCGTGGAAAAACTCAAGCTTTGCGGCGGTATTGAACCACTGTTCCTGGGCATGGGCGAGTTGCACTTCGACGTCGAGTGTGTGCCGACGGTGAAAAGTTCCGACATCAAGGATTCTTTAGGGTTGCTTTCGTAGCCTCCCGAAGACTTCGTGCCCAGTTGGGGCTGGTCTCGTCCACCAAAAAGGATGGCTTTCCTGCAAGTGAGTAATACAAGTGTAATTACAGATCTTGTAGTACGCCAGCGCCGCCTCTTGAAGTGAGAAGCAGTCACCGAGGCAAATCTCAGAGCAAACGTTTTACAGGAGAGACGTCGCAAGCGGAGCGAAAAAATGCAACTGCGCCAGTGCACGCTGACATTATGTATTAGTGTCATTTACAACAATAAAAAATGCGGCTATGCAAACGTAAACACCCAGCCAACCAGATATTTAACTGCCCTTCTCCAAGCGGCGTGGTGACGGGACAACAAACACGGACGCTCTGAAGCATAAAATGCGTCAAATGTAACATTTGGAACCAAAATTTGTACTCACCAGCAATGAAATGAACGCTGCACACTTCGTAGTTAGTCCAACTTTTGTTGATGCGAGAGCGAACAATGCGGCGAACCACTCGGCACAACACATTTCCACAATTCTCGCGTTGGTTGTACATGGCTCCATAAAAGTTGACGCTGTCCTTTCGCCGTGACCTATTGCTACGTCAATAGACGGCGCAATTTACCATGATTTCAGAGACTGCAACAGAACATGGTCAGCTGCTGCTTCGCGAACTGAGGCACAGAACATCCACACGCACCGAAAGAGCTTCACGAAGTGGCCAGGACCATGGCCGACGGAAGCGGAAGCAGCTCACGCCCTTCCCATCAGCCCGCGCGCCAGTGTGGGCGTGTCCTCAGTGAATACAACCTATAGTAGGCTTAATTATTCACAGCATAATTATTCACACCACTATCAATAGTATTATCGCTACTAATATTACAGATGGTACCATCAGTTGCACAATAGGTAATACTATCAATAGTTTATCGTACTGTAAATAGTTTGTTTACACGTACTATCGATAGTTAAAAAAAGAACTATCGATGCTGTCGGTAGTCAATTTACCGATAGTATTGCATCACTAATAGGTTGTCCATTTGCCGGCCCATATTGCAATGCAACCCTGCGTGTAGTGAACACGGTAACAAAACCACTTTATTACAGTGTTAATGCACAGGTTTGGCCCTCGCTGCACAACTACGCAGAAGAACTGTTAGTCCCATGTTACAAATTAAGGGCTGATTGGGAATGCGAGGCATGGTGAACCCAAAATTAACAATGTCCTGGCATTGGTGCACTGATAGTGGTTAAAAGTGAGGCCCTCACTAGAGAAAGTTCTCCGTTATCTTACTTATACTAACTGAAACAATTAGCACACACGTGAAATCAGACATCTTGTGAGCAGCTGTATGTGACAGCACTCGTAACACAAGTTGGTAGCATGTTCGGCTGAGGGTGCCTGCCACCAGTGGTTGGGTTTGTTGATCAGAAGAATTGTTGAGGGCATATTTTCGCTTGTTTCCGTGTCACAGAATGCATCTAGTGTGCAGTGAGAAATGCAAACCAGAATACAAATGAAACGGGGCCTCTACGTAATCTCTCGCACACGATAGGCTAGGCCCATTGGGTGCTAGTGCACTTCAGACGAACGGGCACTGTGAATAGGTGTATGGTTTTGCCCATATTTTAAGTTCCAAAGGTGAACATTGTAGCAAGCAATCAAGAATAAAATGTAAAGGTACGCCACATGTCCACAGTCATGAGATAAGCCGAAAACACTGTCTGAAGTGCGCTTTTGAGGTCACCAAGAAGGAACCGCCTAGCAGACGATGGGGCGCAGCTGAGCATGCTTTGTAGGCATGCGCTTACCCTCACCTGGTTTGCAATTTTGGC
This sequence comes from Rhipicephalus sanguineus, assembly GCF_013339695.2. NCBI lineage: Eukaryota > Metazoa > Arthropoda > Arachnida > Ixodida > Ixodidae > Rhipicephalus > Rhipicephalus sanguineus. The sequence continues at coordinate 92,893,106 of NC_051184.2, read as the reverse complement.
TCTGTCATATGGTGCTGAGACACTGAAAGTCACCACTTGCACGCTTTAGTAAAGATTTGGGTGGCTGTGTATGTTTGTGATCACCTCAAAGCACCGTGTGTGCTTAAGTCTCACGAATTCGTTTTGCCCAGTCTTCAGTGGTTGCAGGATTACAGCAGGCTAATCTAGTATTTACGACAATATGATGACTTCAACTTCTTGGACACTGAAACCAAAACTTCTTTTCCAGTACTGAGTGTCATAGTATTAAATTCAATGCACCCTGACTTTTACCAGCATTGATTTTACTGTTTACTAGGTCCTAACTGCATTGTTTTTAGTGTTTATCACATCTGTACTTTAATTGTAAAACGCCAATAAAAAAAGATCTAGGAAATAAGAAAGCCCCTGCTTTCTCGTTTGCTCAGATAGGCAGATATGATTGCTATTTTCTATTTAGTAATGAGGTGCAGCATGCCTGCATGTGAGCGACATGCTTATATCAGTGTTTACTGACCGATGGAGGCGAAAATGTTTGAGGCCCGTGTACTTAGATTTAGGTGCACGTTAAAGAACCCCGGGTGGTCGAAATTTCCGGAGCCCTCCACTACGGCGTCTCTCATAATCATATCTTGGTTTTGGGAGGTTAAACCCCAGATATTATTACAGTGTTTACTGACGTCTATTCTGAATTCACCAATTTTCAGCTTCATTGGCCCAAGGAAGAGCTTAATAGCCTTCCAAATTTTGTGATACGAAGTGTGCTGTTATAACAGTGTAATGGTGTTTGATGGTTATCTGCCTAAAACTGCCAGCCATACTCTTCCTCATGACTACCACCTTTCTCAGCTGACCCTTGCAACCCCAGCGTATGTGCCTAAGGTTCTCTATATACAGAGCTGTACGTTGTCAGGCAAAACATGATTATTGTACCCTTAACATGTATCAGGAGAATTAAGTCAAATTCGATTTCTCCTCTAGTGTCACAACCACATAACCACCTTTTCTTTATTTTTTGCATTGCATGGAGTTTTGCGGTGCACGCGTGCTAGCTACCCTGCCTCAGGACAACGAAGTTATATCTTGTTGGGTTTAGTGAACTCCTGTTCACAAGTTGCGTACAGCACAATTGACGCTACATGGCTTTCAACGAACCACCCGACAAGCATGCCTAACTCTTTACTGCCATTATTACTTATTAATTTTTATAAATGTATTAGTAGAAATATTTGTACATTTAACCTGAAAAAAACCAAACTTCGGAATCGTTACACAGAAAAACCTGATTTCTCCTCGAATGTCAGCTCGAAAAATAGCACCAAATTTTGACCCCCCACCCCCCGAAATTAAAAGATATGCAAAACCCGACAACAAACAACCCTATCTATATACAGGGTCTGGCACAAAATGTACTAAATTTTGCTATTTACGACTAACTCTTGTGCAAGTCAGTACAACTCATACACAGGCCCTGTGGAATGTAGTGCTTAGTGTAATGGTCTGATTATTGGCAGTACTAAAGAGCCGTAGTTCTGTGTAATGCGCATGATGTCACTTCTGTTCAAGGTGTATATCCTGTCTGCATGCACATTATGTACTGTGAATTATTGGAGCAGGTATTTCAGTGAACAGTGCTTGCACAATGATGCAGCATTACCCACATGGACCGGAGCAACAGTTTTGTTGATCCTAATTCACCGTTCCTTCCTCTCTTTGTCGTGGCAGCAGGAAATAAGTGATAAAACCAGCCATTACTTAGTCTTGTCTTACGCTGTGTACAGAGAAAATGATATGTCTGAATTGAGTTGAATTGATTTTTGTGACTCGGTTGTAAAAATGACAACAGCAAAGTCTACTTTTGTCATTATTGTTAAAATTATTGTCTGTTCTGACACCACTCAGCATCCAGAGGCAACACCTAGCCAAAGAAAGTGTTTTCGTTTCCTCTTAGCATGTGGGCTTCTTCCGCTTTTGAGCACTGACATTGGCTATAATGCGTTGGCAATGACTAACGTTTAATGCTTTGAAAGCCAGATTGCCTACTGCAGTGTTAAGCTAAACACGGCTTTAACATGGTAAGCAGTGATGGTATGCCGAAACGTTGGTCTCAACATGTGTTTCGTGTTAAACGACATAAGTAGCTCATTTGCAATGGGTCTGACACGATTTCTTCACGCAAAGAACTTCTGTAACAAGGGATGAAAAGCATGCGACACACACAAGCGCCAGCTTCCAATAAAATTTTTATTATTCGGACACATTTATAATGGTAACTGAGTGCCTGTGCCACTCTGCTTCCACAAATCACGCCACCCCAAATTCAGTTGGAAGTTAGTGTATCTGTGTTGTATTCTTTTCATCCCTTGTTACACAAGCTTTTTTCGATAAGAATAAATCATGGAATACCAAATAGCCTAAAAACGCACAGTACTCTGTCTAACATATTACAGTCACGGCTGTTTTGTGGTATTGCACATGTGATTCAGGAAAATGTGTTGATTTGATGTTCCTGACCACAATAAATTTTAGACCTTGGATTTTCAGGCCTGATAGCTATCGTTTGGTTGAAATAAAATAAACACTTGCCTGAAATTTTTTGTTATAAGAAAATAAAATTGTCATTTTTTACCACTATCAGTTCCTTGTTCACACTTGGATGGATTAATATATGTACTGTTTATCGAATGTTTCACTGTACTATAAGGGTTCCAAAAGTGGACGTGAAGATAGACACTTCTCTGTTGCGGTTTCACTCTAGATAGGTGTCAATCTGCCAAGGCATTTGAGCATGCTTTGCCTTTTTCAATGTCTTTCTTCTGCTGTTGAACCTTTCCGTGTGAAGTTTCCACTCTTACCAGTGTAGAATGTGACACAGTTTATGCTTGGAATTTCATACATCGCCCCTGAGAACTTTGATTTCTCCAAGGGTTTCTTACCATGTACGAGTTGTGTTAGCTTATTCACTGGCATGTGGGTGAATTTTCATTGAACGTCGGACCATGTGTAGTGTTGAATGCATTTGGTGCAGTCGAAAAAGTGTATGGGAATACGACCAGTATAAGCACAGTTTTCAAGAGAACTGTTTATTTTCCTAGTAACAGTGAGTGTTCACTGAATGAATGGGTCTGTGATCATAATAATTCTACAGGGGCAAGCAAATGCCGACTAAGCACCAAGCAGAGATTTTCAGTGCAGGTAAATGACAATTATTTAGAAAGATTATTGCCCCCCCCCCTGATTCTTGCCTAAAAAGTTTCAGAGAACTGATGAAAACAAGTACGGACGATGTGACAACCCACTGTTTCACTCATATAAGCAAAGCTTTATGCTTGGAGTGCCAACCACACATGTTACAACCACGTGACAATATTGGTGTGGCAATGTGTTTGTTTCACCAACATTTCCACCGATTCAGGGTGCTTAGATTGACAGAGCAGCATGCATCGTATGGATGACCACTCACGATGGGACTTCCACCTTTCCTCTTGCCTCAAGAGTCCTGCACCTTCTGCAGTAATGCATGGGACTACTGAGATGGCTCGCCAATCTCTGAGCACATGCAGTACATGTGATCACTTCAGCTGGTGCATGCAATGGTCGAAGGGATAGCTAAGATTCTTAGGGCTTGTGCATTTTATCTGTTCAGGCAAGATACCAGAATGTCCCATTATTCCAATGAATGAATTTGTTTATTATAATTAAACTATAGCAATAATAATAAGTATCTTTTGCAGTATATTCCGGCAAAGGGTGACTGTGTCATCGGAGTGGTGACGGCCAAGGGAGGCGAGACAGTTCGCGTCAACATTGGCAGCAGTGAGCCTGCCACACTGTCTGTGTTTGCCTTTGAGGGAGCTACAAAGAGGAACAGGCCTGATGTGGAGGTAAGTCAACGAAAGGGAAAAACTGCACGTATACGTCAAGGACAGGGAAGGAACGACACACGATGCTCCGACTAACAACAATTTTACTGCCGCAAGGCAATATGTGGAAGAGCAGTGCCTGCTAGCACATGCGCAGTACACATCGTCACATCACCATGAGTGAAGAAAACATAAAAGAGAAGTTAAAAAACTAAACAAAATTCTTCACAGCTGTGAATATCGTCAGCAAAAAGATAAAAGTGACAGATAAACATGACGTTAAGGCACCCTGTTTAAGACGCTAATTTCTCTCCTATTAAGGGATTAGATAAAATCGACCCTGTTGACAAATTTCACGGTGTTTAAACATACAGGTGCCTTCTTTCTTTTCTTTTTTTCGTTCTTGCCAAATGCTGCTTTGCCTGTTGGAGTTTAGTGGCTGCTTCGTCCTACGTAGATGCTTTTTTTTTATTGTGATAACAATTATACGGATGCTCTAGGCGGGTTTTTGCCATCGCAGTCACTGTCATGTTCTGTATAAAGTCCCAGTCGATAACATTGTCTCGCGTGGCATATGTTCTACGTGAGAGTGAAAGTGCGCCAGTGCTGCGGACGAATGCGACTGAAGCAGAGATGAAACGAACTGGCCACCTCCGTCATGCGAAAGGCGCACGCCATAACATCACCCTGTGTGAGGGCCGCTATCGATGGCTCCTCAAGCAGAAAGGAAATGCCCGTCTTTCATTGCGCAAAGAACGCCTAGAGATATGAGCTGGAGGGGAGGGGGCTGCGTGCCACTGGAATGAGATGCATGAGATGCGCACTTTGACTACAGGGTGTCGTTGCCCTCTGACCATGTGCACTGCTTGACTGTGTGGGGCTTTCACTGGTTACTTCGCGTTGAAGCACGAAGAGAGGCAGCATGAAAACCGTTTCGCTCGCTGGAGCGGCCATGTTTTCTTACGTCAACATTTTCTAGGGGCACGTCGGATTGGATCTAAAGGACTTAGCTGCCGGCCTAACTTTATTCATTCCACTTTGTTGCTGCTGCATTCATCACTTCGCCCTTGCGGCTGAATTGTTCATTTTATTTTTTCTACACGATAACTTTCTCTCATTTTATTATATCTGAGCAGTTCTCGTCTTATTTTATTTCACGGTTGTAGTCTGAACAATCAGGCCTGCCACACTGGCTATGGCCAAGCGAACCTTACCTACCCTCTAACTTGGCCAAATTTTGTTTTAAAAAATTTTAGGTGCCGCTTCAGCGAACACTTCGTGACCTGCCATGGTAGTATTGCAGCTATGGTGTGTCACGCTTCCAAGCCTGAAGAAGCGCGTTTGATTCGCAGCCGCATTTCGATAAGGGTGAAATATAACCCGTGTAGTTTTTTATATTTAGGTGCCCGTTAAAGAATCTCAGGTGGTCAAAATTAATGTAGAGTCTGCCAATACGGCATGCTTCATATCATGCCATGGCTTTGGCACATGATACTCCGTAACTAAATTTTTTTAAACACTTCATGCTAGCACATGGAAGCTGATTCTTTGTTGTCAGCCCTTGCCAGTTCATGATGCATAAACACTTAATAAATCCCATCTCTCAATGTAGACAGATGCACTGATTGGCCATTTGCAGCCCTGTTAATTGAGACAAGACAGCAATGACATGGTCATTTATTTCACATGCTGTTGGAAATTATAAACTTTTTGTGTGTTCAGATATGACTTCTTTGTATGTGACATAACGGGTAAAAATATCTTTTTGTACTAGCTGATGCTTGAGATGCTGAGAATACTCTGAAAAGGTAGTTGTACTTGGGAATAGGGGGGGGGTCACTGTGCGAAAGTGACTGTTGAAGGGTTTGCGATATCTGAATGTGAAATGGCTTAGTTTTAGATAAAGTTGATGTCACTGAAGAAAGTAGATAACACATTTTTGAAAAGTTAGTTTTACTGGTCCTGCATTTAAAATTTCAATATATTCACGGTGTTGTGCGTACGGCTCCTTTTTTTTAATTACCTTTCAACCGAATTCTTAAATTGTGTTTCATTTCTGTCTCTTGTATGTTACGTTATTATGTTTTAATCAAGTAATGTTAATCAAATAAATTAATGTTTTTGATTTTATATGCATGTATTTGCATTGGTCTGTACTGTAGGTATTTTTACACCTGTTCATTACAATTTTAGCTCGCATTCAGAATGCTTCCAGTTTTTCTGTATGTTTCTAAAACCTAAACTCTTCCTTGCCACGGTGTTGTCATGTGGGGCGTAACAGGGTTTTCCAAGCTGCTGCATGCAGCTCTTTTCCTTGCATCCACTGCCTTGTGTGTTTAGGAAGAGGGAAGTAATGATCTTGTTTTATTTAATTTCGTCATACGCATGCATGGTGTTGTGAAAAGCTTTCTCATAGGTTCACATATTCTTACACCTAAGCCAGAGCGAAAAGCACAAGGAAAAGCACACTGTCATTATTGCTCAACATAGAATCTAGATTGTTGAGTACTGGCACGACCTCTCATCCTTACCACTGGGATTAGGGGCCACTTGCAGCACACAAAAATCTGTTATGTCAGTAAACTGCAAGATGACTCTGTCGTCCACTTAGGCGGAATTTAAAGGCCATTAATTATTGCAATGTACATCCTGCTCCCGAGACTGAGAAGTGTGTCCCCGTTGTCACACACCGAGATTAAAAAGAAACGGGTAGTCATGCTCTGCATAGAAAGCCTGATACAAATTGTTCCTAACACAGTAGAGCACCTGCCAGTAAACTTTTGTTGAATACCATTTAATTAGTCAGCAGTCATTATTTATCTAATTGCATAAGTGTTCTACTATTTATCAGAGGGTCAGTAAGGCATTTATACACACTTCTAAGGGTCATCTAGCTGCAGTATTTTCAGCATGCTAATTTGTAACAGCTGATAAAAAAAAAAACATGCAAAATATGAAAAAAAAAACTTGGCTACCGTATAGTATTTTTTGCTTTCTCTTTTCTTTAGTTGTGGCTGCCTCCAAGCCGAGTCAATGGCATTACTTTGTAGTCTGCGTTGCTCCTTCACTGCACTGCACTGCACCAGAACTTACACTACACCAGAATGTACTGCCGCCCATTTTTTTAACCTGAACGCGCGAGCATCGACTGCTGAGTCGATAAGCGCCATAATAGCGGAGCACAGCGGCGAAATGAACGACAATATGCACAATGAGCCGTCCTGTGCAGCTGTCTTCTGCTAGGCTGTTCCAGGAACCGGACAGCAACCCTGCTTCTTTTGAGCACCGTTATCGTCATCCTTTTTTGCTTTTCTGAACGCTGCCATCAAGTTATAAAGAAGAGATCGAGTGATTGCGTGTGAGATGAATGGGATCTGATATAGACCCGCTGATTTACATGCGTATCAGCTTTGTTTTTTTTTCTCAGCACTTTCCTGAGGCAACAAAGATATCTGCCACAGCAAGCCAAAAAGAGGGACGAAAAAGCAGGTGGGGTGGGCTCCGTTTCGTATAACAGCCTTGCAGACAAAAGCTGCACTGGACTGTTCATTGCGCGCATGCATGTATTCTCATTGATTTCGCTGCTGTGCTCCGTTATAAGGCGCTTATCCACTCGGTGATTGACGCTTGCGCGTTCCAGTTAAAGAAATGGGTGGCTGTACACTATACAAGAAATTAATGTGCTCGCACTACTTCCTAAAAGCGTTGTACTTTTTTTCCACATCATGCAGTGTAGTTTGTTCTAGTGAGCTAAAGTGCACTGTATGGAAACTGCTTCAGACTCTCGTTTGTACCTGTGACATCTCATGTTACCATTGTGCCTAATTTTCACAGCAAAGCTGTATGTGGCTAGGTTCTGGTGGAACGTGTCCGCAGACAAAAGACGCGTAAAACGACGATTTTTGGTGAACTGCTTAACTCCTCTAATCCAGCATTATTGCATTTAGAAAAATGGACATGGCATAAAAGTAAACGTAAAGGTGTATGATTTCGCCGACATGGCAGAATGAAGAGAAAAATTTTGCGTCAGAAACAAGACCACTTGCATAAGAAACGAACGTCATGCCAAATATGTATTTTCGAAACAACGTGGTTTCTTATGTACTACAGTATTTCATTTTGTGACCGCCACTGACCATCATTGATGAGATAAGATGCATTATGCGCAATAGAAACAGCGGCATCTTTCAGTGTGTGTCTATTCGCTCAATATAGTCAATAACAATAATATATACAAGTTTACTACAGCAATGTTCACTATACCAGACACACCACAGTCGCAACTTCGCTAGCTTCTAGCTTCACAGTAATGGAAGGGCTCTGAATTTTTTCTTTCTCCATGTGAACCAGGTTGGTGACATTGTCATGGCCCAAGTTCTGATGGCCAACAGAGGCATGGAGCCGGAGTTGGTCTGCGTGGACAGCTACGGCAAGAAAGGCATTCTGGGCGTCCTTCGCAGCCCCACAGGCTTCCTCATCAAAGTCCCCATCAACCTCATCAACAAGTTAGTCATTTTTACCTTTACGTACCAGGCACATTCTGTTTTGCCTAATCTGCCTACTTTTGTAATATAATACGTATAGTAGGGTCATTTTATGCCAAACATCCCAGCCATTCTGGCGGCCATCTCACATGTGCTAGAAAAAAAAATTGTGCTGATTTATTGGATTGAAAACAATCAATTGCTAGGATATTTTGGAGTGAAAAACAATTTGGTGACGTGGGAGCCTCCTGAATTTCACAGAATGTCGTCCGAGTGCTGTTTGTCAGAAAATTTATTCTGAGAGTATCGTTTCTCGTTTCTCACAATTTCTTTAACGAAGCAAACCTCCCTGTGTTTGCTTCCTCTGGGCCTGCAGTTTAGTGTGTCTACCTGCTCAATCTCGCAGCATATAGCGCGCTTCAGTAGTGCTCTGTCTTCGGGATCAGTGCACTCTTGGAGCCACCCCAAATCACCGTTAGATGTCTCGTTTAATGGTCTGTCCCCAACGGTATCTTGAATATCGCCTCATGGTCCCTGAGAAATCATTAAACACACACTGTACACTCATACTTGATACAACAAACAGCGTCACCCTCTCCAAACAATTTTAAAGAGGCTCAATCAAAGACAAAACCAAGCAAGGCAGAAATTCACAAGAAGATGGTGTCTTGAAGAGATGAAAAAACTTGGACAGCCGGCGTCGCTGGAGCCATCGTTTCGACAAGTGCGACAAGTGGTCATATCTTCTTCAAGCCAGCAACTATAAGTAGACTCTCGTTAAACAGAACCTGAAGGGACAAGGGAAATGTGTTTTGTTTAACGGGAGTTCCGTGTACTGAGAGGTGAACAGGAGGGCAGAATTCAAGTATGAAACCAATCATGTTAGAGGAAGTTGTTCTATTTAAGCTGCAGTTCCATTTAAGAGACTTCCATTTACGGAGAGTGTACCGTATATGTGCAATAAGGAAAGTAGAGGAGACTCACCATTTTCCATCATCATCCGTCTGTGCAAATGCGAACAAGGCAGAAGTTCGGGAGACGATTGAGGTTTGAAGAGATTTAAAAAAAAATTAGAGCTGTGCGAATAGCAAAATTTTGGGTGCGAAGCGAACTCGAATATTGAAGTGTGAGTGCGAATCGAATGGAATATTTTTCGAATATTTGTCGAATTTTTCTAGGATATTTTCTGAATACTTCAAAGTGAAATTGCAGAAAAAAAAGTTAGAGAGGATTCCTAAGCATATTCTTATGAGATAGCAACATGAAAGTGTTTCTTTTCGCTAGGTTGATGAAGCACTGACGGGGTAGTGTTTCATAGTTGTCTTATCAAGAATGAAGCAATGTAGAGGCCGAATTCTATTTATGCACATGATTTGGTGCAACCAATGTGTTGCCGACAACACTTTACACGTGATAGGCAAAGATGCCATTTCCTCAGCCTCTCCTCCTCTTTCAACTTCTGTGGAAGCCCAACTGATGTGGCGGACAAGGGTGTGCTCCCTTCAAGTCCGTAGTTCCAAATCTGCTTCGTAGACGTTGATTATATAAGAACATCTGAAATTTTGGATGCTAAAAAGCTTCGGCGTCCGATTTTTCGGACTTCCTGCCCAAAATTCAGGCACAAAACAGCATTAATTGAGCCCCCAACTCTGCCACATCTTTCATCTCCATGTTGAAACCAGCATTTTCTTGAGTTAATACATTTGCGACCGTAGCGGAGCCTGAAAGGCAGCTTTGCCGCAGTACGAGAGCGTAATGAGGTGAAGCATATTAAAAAAAATTTCACCATCTCCCACTAAAGGGAACCATGTGGGGATGCAAAGGTGCGCATGGGTCGACTTAAAGTTCCGTTCATCATGGGCACCTTGCCCGATGTTAACGCGTCTTTGCATGTGGAGCACACCATGAATTCACTGTAGTTGCTGTTGCTGTTACTCGTTCCGAACTCTTGTTGGAGCATGCCACGCTGGTTCATCGCGTGATTGCTGAGAGAGTGTTAGGGGGAGAGGCCATAACGTCTTACCCAGCCCCTTACACAGGCCTGAACGCACTAGCGCGTGCCAGCGCGTTATGACCAGGATACAATTCGTTGGTTCATCGCGCATCTGCAGAATCTTGTTCGCCGGCGCCATCACATGATTGTTGAGAGAGTGTAAGGTGGAGAGGCCACAGCATCTTACCCCTCTTCTTACACAGGCCTGAACGCGCTAGCGTGTGCCAGCACACGTGGTTTTGTCTGCGTTACGCCAAGCTAGGACAGCATACGGCAGCCCGGGCCCGTAAAGTCCTCTGCACGCATCATCATCAAGGCGGTTGAAGAATAAGACGAAGAAGACTTCTCCTTGGTGCGAGCACGCGCTCAGTATGTTACAGATGGCTATGGTAGGTTTTAGAAAGCGGACGGTCGCCAATGGAACTACGGACAAAGCCCAGTGCAAAAGCTGCTTCGCATCTAAAATCTGAAGGGGTCACTTTCAATCGGACGTTGACTGTATTTGTTTTTGGGAAGTTTGAATAGTAAAATTCCAGTGCGAATCGAATGGAATAGCAAACACTATTAGAAAAATATTCAAAATTTCGAATATTCGCACACCCCTAAAAAAATCCTTGAACAGGAGGTGTCACTGGAGCCAGCATTTTGACAAGTGGTCTTGTCTTCTACAAGAAAAGACCATGTGTTGAGATGTTGGCTCCACTCACACCTCCACAAGATCTTTCATCTCACTGAAATACTTGAGTGCAGTGGGTAGGGCTTAAGACTTCTAGTTCTTTCCTGTAGTTTATATTTGCCCAGCGCCGTTATTTTTGTCCCCTTGCACACCAAGACCTTGTTACTGACTTGATAGCATGGTGCAGCTTAACACAGTCGACTCTCATTAATACGAAGTTCACGGGGACCGCGAAAAACTTCGAATTAAGCGGAATTCCAATTAACCACAACGAATGAAAAATACATTTATTTCAAAGCAGTTTATGAGAAAAAATCTGTGATTGCCGTTTGCTTCTGTTTGCTGAATCCTGCGGCAGAAAGCAAGTCCTGCAGGCTGTATATGTGCCCGAGTGCTTCCTCGGCGTTGCTCTCAGCAGCGAAAAACCACTGCACGAGGGCAAGGCCTGCGGCTACATCAGCAGCCCGCGATAGTGGCTCACTCGCGGCGTCATCGTCGTCAACCTCAGTTTCGGGACTAGTTTTGCTGGGCCGAACCATCTCCACGATCTCAGCGTCCGACAGCGCACCGCACGTTTCTACCGAACTGTCAGTGTGGCAACGTACTCCTCGAAAGGGACGGCGCCGAGAGCTGGCAGGAGACCGTCGACGTGAAGCTCACTTGTGTCTTCTTCCCCCACTGTACAAGACGAGTCGTCATCTGCACCACTTGCAATGAGGCCGCACGCCCTAAAGCAGTTCGCAATGGTTTCGTCCTTTACGCAACCCCACGCTCGCGCCAGCATATGGATAGCACTGAGAAGGCTCACCTCATACTGACTTGCATTGTCCATACGCAACAGCATCCGCTCAAGAAGATGCTTCCTGTACAGTACTTTCACGTTTTTGATAATCCCCTGGTCCGTTGGTTGCAACACCGATGTAGTGTTCGCTGGCAGGTAAGCGACACGTATGGCACTCAAGGGCGGCATATTCATGTGTGCGCTGCAGTGGTCCACAAGGAGCAATACATTGCGTTTAGATAACGTGAACTTGCGATCCAATTTTGTCAGCCAATCCTTGAATATGTCTGCGGTCATCCATGCTTTCCTGTTACACGCGTAGTTGACTGGCAGCGTTTTCACGCCCTTGAAACATCTAGGCTTAGCGGCTTTGCCTATCACGAGCAGACGACATCGCTCAGTGCCCGTCATGTTCGCCGCTATCAGCACCGACACTCTTTCGTTGCTACGCTTCTCTCCAGCACAGTCATCGTCCTTAACCCCTTAAGTGCTTTATTTTTTTGAAAATTTCCGAACCAAAAGTGCCTATTTTTTTTTATTGCTGATTTCGAATCTGATTGTACTAAAAAGCAGCTTGTCGATGTTGAAAAAAATATTTGTACCATATGCTTAGTCAAACCAAAACACGAAATAACGCAAGGGGGCCTGTTGCAGCTCCTGCACCAAAATCGAGTTTCCTTTCTCAATGTTTTCCCGTTTTCTCCTTGCTTCCGACAGCAAACGAAGCACATTTGGAGAAACTGCTGAATATGTTCCATAAGGTCATCTGGCAATGACAAGTTGAAAGTCTTGCCTGGAATGGCCAAGAATGGAAAGCGAGGAGGCTTCACAGGAGAATTGTCCGCATCAAGTAGGATCCACTGGCGAGCACTCGCGATGTTCGCTTCCAAGCTGTTTTCATCATCACCGGAGGAGATGCTCAATTCGCCGCCTTCGCTGTCTCCACTTCTGGACACAAGATAAACATTTGTATCCAAATGATCATCACTCGAAGAAGATGAGGAAAATGAAAAGCCTCTTTTTCGTGTTGACAAGCCAGTTATGCATGGGCGACCGCCACCGCAAGCCATCTTTTCATGCAAAAACCGCGCTCATTCCGCAGGAGAAAAATAAACTGCCAAGTAAATGCTGCCATCTGGTGGATTACACGCTATCTAAGCTGTAGAAGAGCGCCTCTTGTCCTGAACACTAGAGGGGAGTACCTATTCCGCTAGGACGAGCTCTGCTCGTCCAAAGCAGTTTGGGGACAGTTTGGGCAGGACGAGCTCTGCTCGTCCAAAGCAGTTAAGGGGTTAAAGGTCAGTGTCTTCTCGGGCAACATTCTGTAAAAAAGTGCCGTCTTGCCAACATTGAAGATATCTTCCGGCCGATATTCTCCCAAGTATTTGCGAAGCTGATTGTCCCTCCACGTGGCACATGTTGCAGCGTTGACGGCAGCCCTTTCCCCGTTCACACTTTTAAACACCATGTCATGGTGTTGCTTGAAGCGTGTGAGCCACCCATCGGACGAAGCAAAGTTCTTGATGCCTAGCATCATTGCAAGCGATGAGGCCTTCGCTGAAACGATATCGCTGTTGAGAGGAAGTCTGTTGCTTCGCGCCTCCCAAATCCAGATGAGCAGCGCTTGCTCCAACTCGGGGTGGGCGCCGGTGCGCATTCTCTTGTGAGACATCTTGAACTGGTCATTTTCGAATGCGTCCAGTACCGAGCGCTTGTTCTTCAGGATGTTAGACAGGGTATTAGGCTTGATGCCGTATTTCCGCACAATATCTTGCTTGGCGGTGCCTCCTTGTTCAACTTTGAAAATTTTGACTTTCGTCGCCAAGTCAAGCGTCCGATAAGGCCCGCGAGTTGCCATAGTCGCGACTGCACCTAAAATGCACGTGGAGCTTCGTCGCATGTGGAAACGCTGAGTCCACTCACGGGGCCCGGAACCATGCCGGAACCGGAACATTCTCACTGCATTTGCGCAACTAGCCACTTCGTGATCTGCGGCGCTGCACGCAGCTGCGATGCCCTTGGGTGCCGGTCGCACACGCATTGTTTTGCACTTTAAAAATAGGAAATTTAACAAACATTACGATGTCCACCGGGAATTCGATTGAAAATAAGTTTGAATTGACCGAAATTTCAGACCTTAGCTTCTAATTACTGAGCATTTCTTCCTGTTGAATTGCTATGCAAAACTGACGGGACCCCCACTCCACTTCTAATTAACCGACATAAGTGACTTCGAATTATCGGGAGTTGACTGTACCAACTGTAGAAACGACATTTCCGTCCCTGTCTTTTGGCCTTGAGGGTCTAATCGCGCAAACGAGACAGGGACTAAAAGAAGAGATGACAACACACAGAGCGCAAACTACCAACAAAAGTTTATTTCCTGAGCACACAGTTTTTTATGCCCCACTCTTGCGCCCAAGATCATGAACCAACAAGCCCAACTGACAGCCATTCTGTCTTTTGGCAGACTATCTTTCTCTGCATGTGAGGGCAAGCTGATGGGTACGCCCAAGCTTGGTGCTGCTGTCAGGGTGTTGTGCTTTGGAGACAAGTGTGGACTGCATGAGTGACTGCTCCAAATTGTCGGTCCTTGTCCACATCTCCCAGTGTGTATTTTTCTGCCGTATGAGACTCATTGAGCCTTATTTGCTTTATGGTTTTTACTGTGGAATTGTACTGACTGGTCAGATCAAATTGGCTGTTAGATTATTTATATGGTCGAAGTTAACCCCACAACCACCCTTTCTGGCTACACTAATGTATCAGATGTTTGTGCCATTGTTTTTCAGTGTATCTTTTAGCCCTCTTGCAATAGTAGTGCCTTCTGCAAAGTCATCATATGCTGAAATAAGCATCAAAATGAAGTTAAATGAAGATACATCTATTACGCACGAGGTTCAGTCCATCCAAAGCACAACGCATGTTACTCTTTCTTAGCCACTAGTTGGCACAACTAACAAAAACAAGTTGTGTACACAAATGTGTACAAGTGCCTGTAGCGTTATAGAAACACGTAGTTATGGTAAATCATATAGGGTGCTCAGGCGTGTCGCTTTACTGTTGTTTACAAAGCTTAATATATTTTTATGTTCATTTAATACAGAAATATGAAGTCTGTGCTGCTTAGAAACTTCACCGTACAAGCACTGTAGCATTTTCTTATGTAGAAATCATACGACCAAAGTGTCAAGTAATATCAAGCGGAAGCAGGATTTGTGACGAAACTGCAGTGCTGCCTTCACTCAGTTTCAGTTTAGCAGTCTACCCATGTTTTACATTTGTGCAGTCATGAGCAGAACTAATAAGCCACTACGATCATGTATCTAGAACATGCCAGTGCTTTTGGCACGGAGCTGCTGAAGCTCACGTGACGTTAATTCTGGTTCAGTGTGCATCTGCATTACTATATTAATTCTTCGCATGGTCATTTGCCTTGCACAACACATGCTTGCTATCAATACAGGAATTCTACGCACACTTCTCTTGCTTGCTTATCTGGCTCAGTGGAGGTGAAAGTGGTTCACTGTGAATGGTGGAAGTGGTAGCGCAGCTTGTTGGACAGAGCAAACGATCATGCAAAGGAGTAATATATTAACGCTATGCCGTTAAAAAGCTCGTTTAGCAGAAATTCCAGTGTCGGCGTCGTTGGTTGTGAGCGAAAAATTATCGTCTTGTCCGCGACCAAAAGTCGAGGAAGATGCAAATAAAACAAATAATAAAAATCTCCAGGTTTGAGTGACAATCGCACCCAGGCTGTCTGCGTGGCAAGCAAGTGTTCTACCACAGAGCCACACGATTTCTTGAAACTGCTTCGGGAAAAAACACTATGTGAATATGTAGTGGAAGGAGTCTCCTTAACGCATGTAGTATTGCATGGCAGAAGTGCAGAATCGCGCCAGGCGTCAAAACGTGAACTGCGCAACGAGTGGGTGTTTTAAAGTCCACCCGTTACAATGCACTCAGACATGTTTAATCATCATCAGCAAAAGCATCAACACAGTGAGTAGCTGCGTAGGTTTGAGTGTTTCCTTACGGACGCATAGTGGGCCCTTCGCTGATTCGCAAAAGGAAGAATTATGGCGTAGTGGGCACTGCGCAACTGTACTTGCATTAGGCATTCTAGGATAGTTTGAAACGGCCAATGTTACGCGCACAGTCGTTCATTTTCTTACGGCACAGTTGAGACATGCACCGAGAACTGAAACCAGGCTAGCAACTAAGAAGACGATGCGCACAGGGCCCCATTAAGCTATCGCATTCTACTCTTGAAGGCGAAGCTCAAAAGTTCTCCAAGCTTTTGGAACATAGATGCTCACAGTGCTGGAATAAGAATCATGCAGCCTTCAGTGGCAAGGTGCTAGTTGGCAGTGACATACTTTTGGGCACTTGCTCGTAGGGGTCCATTACTTTTGCTCACAACTGTACATGCCCCCCCCCCCCCCTGAACACCCTCCCCCCTTTCTGAAGTTTTTTCTGAAGTTTTTTTCTTGGGAGGGCGTTTCAACTAACATTTATGTATATGTTTGTGTGTATAATGTGCACATGCCAAATTGAAAAACTTGGGGGGGGGGGGGGTTGAGCCTCCCCCTTGACTACACCACTGTAACACGGGGTGCCACTTAACCTGAGTCCAATTGTGTTTTCGGCCCTTCTGATGCATTTTGACTGGACAGCCTCTGATGTAAGCGTGACTTTTGGTGTAAGGCATTTGACCAAAACAGCTTTTCAACATCCTTTACAGGCTCCTGGCAAAAGACTGCTCCTTGCTTCAGACACTCGGCAAGCGCTGTCAGTTCGAGATTGCCCTCGGCCACAATGGGAGGATATGGGTGAACGGAAGCACCCTCCAGAACACGCTTAGCGTTTGCAATGCCATCCTTTCAGCGGAAAACCTCAGTGCTGAACAGATTGAAGACAGGTGTCACAGGCAGGGTACATAAAGGGTCCCCCAGGGCCAAGCATAATCTGTCTTTGTCTTGTTTGTCAGCGTGAAGAACACTGTCTTGTGTGCCACAGGTGTTTCTTGGAGATTGTTTTAGTCTCCTGGGGAGCTGTTCTCAATGTCTATTTCGGCGGAGCGCATTCAGTTAGTCAAGTAAATGGTGAGCCATGATGTCATCATCTTGAACACATTGGTGCACCGAACCCGCTCAGCACAATCCCAGCGTAAGAAGAAAAAAAGCGGACAAAATGTACAGTAACAGAACACTTCAACAAACTTGACAAGTCTGTCCTTGTATATGAACATGTCCTGTATGCTTGAGAACGATGCAGGGAATGCATACTGAGATTCACAGGCAGGTAGCCGGGTAGCCGCATTAAACCTCATTCAAGTAAAACTTTTGTTGGGCCGAGTTGGTACATAGCATTTAAGAAGACAACTTCAGCGCAAATCAAGACGGACCACAAAGACTATAAGTGCTTGTCTCTTCTAGTTTTTGTGGTCCGTCTTGATCTGCGCTGAAGGTCTCTTCTTAAATCCTAATTCAAGGGCTAACGCAATCACAGCATCAGAGTTCATGCACGGGCTTCAAGATTCATGTGGCCAAAGGCGAATCTCTGGAGGCTGCGTTCGTTGCGTCGAAGCACATTTCGTCTCCCTCATGTGTGTCGAGAGTTTTGAAAGCGCAGTGACATCGAAATGACGTTGAGGAACAAGAACTGAAAACGGGGCGGGCTGCTCGCCGAGCTCCAACCAATCAGCGGTGGTCGAAATGGACAGTCCATTAGATGGACATGTGGAAACAGGCAGACAGATGTCGATGCTGTGAGACCACAAATTACTGTAGAATGCCGAGCAAGTGCCCCTCTCCCTTTTTCGGGAGATCGGAAATAAGCGCCAGTGACAAAGCAAGCGCCCCCACCTCCCCCTCCTCCGCTGCGGCCACATATTTTTTTTCAATACGAGCATCGTTTGTGTAAAAGAACCACACGAATGAGTACACTGAATGCATATCTAATGTTGTTTATGAAATTCCGTTGTCGTGTGGCCGGTCGTATATGCGTCAAACCGGTCGCTGCTTCAATGGTTTGCCAGCAATGAGGGGGAATCAAAACAGTAAATAAATAAAGCATTTCATTAGAAACATGGATGGGCATTTTTTATCTTTAACGGCTCTCCCACCACCATCTTGAATTTCGGTCCGGGACCGAGCAAGCGCCCCCCTCCAAATCTGGTCGGATTATCCTTCATCGTAGGGGGGGGGGGGCGCTTGCTTGGCATTTTACGGTATGTATTTCGTCTGCAACCATTCACACAGATGCGAACAAGAACATGCGCCACCGTCTTGTGCTGGTTGCTTCGTCGTCATCGTCTTTTCGTGGACAGATTCTTGTAGTAGCTCGCGCTAGTGTGCTACAGGGCCCCCCTTCTAGCGATGAAGTTACGGGTTTGTTGGTTGCCAAGGGTGGACCACTGAGCCACAAAAATGCACACTATGAGTATGTCAGTCCAAAGTAGTTGTAAGATGCGATGTTGTCGAAGTGTCGGTGTCTAAGTACGCAGGCTTGAGACGGTCGATGGAAACAATATCTTCCCGGCTGTTGATGAGCAGACAGAAGTGTTTAGGGGTGTGGTTGACGACCTTAAATGCGCCATCATACAGGAGCTGCAAAGGAGGTTGCACGGCATTGTGTTGCACAAAAGCGTGCGTGCAGTGTTGGAGGTCGGGACAAACATACTACGAGATGTTCGTCGTTGTGGAGGCGGAACCACGGTACGCATAGCGTTGCGTAGATGGTATGCATAGTTGGAAACGTCCGCAGATACCTAGGGTGGGTCACTGAAGAATTCACCAGGAACTCTAAGAGTGGTGCCAAATGTCAGCTCAGCCATGCTTATGGAGGAGTCGCTACGAAGAGACGTGCGGATGCCAAGCATAATGAAAGAAAGTTGTCTGATCCATGATGAAGGAAAAGTGAAAGCCATGAGTGACGCCTTCAGTTGGCGATGAAAACATTCGATGATTCCATTGGCGATGAGACGGTACGAGGTAGTCTTGATGTGGTTGACACCGAGTAGCCGAGATAGATTGGCGAACAATGTTGAGTTGAACTTGCGACCATGGTCAGTCGTAATGGTGGAAGGGACACCATAGCGGCTAATTCACAGAGCAACGAGCGCTCGGGCTGTCGACTCCGCAGTTATGTTTTGAAGAGGCATCGCTTCAGGCCATCAGATGCCTGGAAAAAGGCAGACAGATGTCGATGCTGTGAGACCACAAATTATGTATTTTACTCGAGCAAGAACACGCGTGACCACCTTGTGCTGGTTGCTTCGTCGTCGTCGTCTTTTCCTGGTCGGATTCTTTTAGCCCGCGCTAGTTCGCTACAGACACATCTAATGGACTGTTGATGGACTATCGATGGACACATCAAGAATAGCTTCCCTGAAAAACCATGCTCCCCTGGACAGTGTGCGTAGATCGACTAGGCAATCGATCAAGAATGAATATTTTTTGGCATAAACACAAGGCTACAAGGAACTGTACATCTGTACATGAAAATGTGTTCTTTGCAGAATAAATCTTGCATTTATGTGTAATTTCTGCTGTTCTAGCCTGGTTTGTACTGAAAATTTTTGCTCACATAATGCAGATGCTTGTCCCTTAAGAACTACGTTTGCAATCTGAGGACCGACCTTTTCTATTACTTATTAGAGTGAACTATGAAAGCAATATATTTTATCATTATAACCACACACAGGCTCAATCTACAAAGCTTGAATTGAAAGTATAGTAAGAAATGTCCGTTGCTATCTATGTATTGTTGGAAGCGGCATCATTACTAATAATATTACATGCCCATAAGTTTTGCTTGATCTAGTGGCCGCCCCTGTTGCATTAATAAAATCCAAGTGTAGCTAAAGTCAGTGCTGTGTAAATACAAGAATGTATGGGCTGGGAAGACCTAGATCAAAATGAAAAGGTCACTTCTTTGACATAAGCCATTTAGTCTAATTAAAACTTCTAAGCACAAGAGCACCAGTCTGATTTCCGGCCACACTAGCACAGCTTGATGCATCTGAAATGCAAGAGCACTTACTTAGCTAGATGTAGGTGCACATTTAGGAACCCCAGATGGCTGTAATGAATTCAGAGTCCCCCGCAGCGACGTGCCTCACAGATTTTCCTCAAATTTTCACTATTATGCAAGCCCTCTTCTCTGGCCTTTCCCACTTCCATATATTGCTGTTTCCTACGGACATGCCCATCCATGCCCCAAGAACAACTTATCCTCAATCCTCTAATCTGTGATCAATGTCAACAGAAGCAAGATGGGCTTCCTTTTCGAACATACCGTGAAGAATCTCATCTAACCTGTGTTTGCTGCAGATTCTTCAAGGGCCTCTTGTAAAGCACTCACCACTTCACTTTTACAGCGAAAGCTGTTATGAGATCACAACAAGGGCTGTTTTTGGCGCCGTAGTTGTCCGCCGCCGGTGTCCGTAACCAATATCGCTCGAAATAAGAAAATAAACGAAATAGGAAAAAATTTCCAGGATGAAACGAGGTTCGAAGCTGGACCCTCTGCGTGGGAGCCCAGTATTCTACCTCAGAGCCATGCCGGCGCTTGAAACTGCTTTGCCTATACAGGCTTCATGTCGGGAAGGAACCACAATAACATATGTAATGTAGCGTGGTAGAAGAGTAAAATAACAGCCAAGTGTCACACAACGCGAATTCTGTAACCAGGCGTCACACAATGCGAATTGCGCAACGAGTGGTTTGCTGAATGCTTCCAACCCATTACAAAGGGCTCTGCCATAATTCTTCTCCATCAGCCAAAGCATCAACAAAGTGCACATAATGTCTTACAGGTGTTTAGCGGGTACCACGGTTCTCCGCAAAACGATGAAAGATTGCATAATGACTGCTTCCCTACTTCACAAAAATTATGATGATTTATAGCGTAGTGGGTTCCTCGCAAGTGCACTTCTCCTGGTTGCCAAGAAAGCCAATAAGGCTCCCATGATCCATTTCCTCAGGGTCTCAATAAAGTTAATTCCCCCTCTCTCTCTCGCTGTCTTTCTCACGTTAACGTATGTTATAAAGCGTAGTGGGAGAGTTAAATAACGACCGGGCGTCACACAATACGAATTACGTAACTAGAGGGACCTTTAAAGCTTCCAACCTATTACAAAAGGCTCAGTGATAATTTTTCATCGTCATCTCTATGATCGTCATAAGCCGACGCATCAAGAAAGTACACAATGCCTTACAGATGATACCTCGCTTCTCCGCAGAATGACGGATAATGTTGTGGTGGGTGCTTCCCAACTTCACAAAAATTATTTGTGGCGTAGTGGGTACGTTGCTAATGTACTTACATTAGTAGCCACAAGCGAGTTTATAACGGGCTCTACCAAAATTTTACGGGAGCGTGTGACACTGGGCTAAAAGCCTGCTTACGCAACCATTTTTCCTGAGCCCCCTTCTAGGCTTCATCTTCCTCTCTTTTCTCTCAGTAGATCTTGCTGTATCAGACTCACTTCAGAAGTATATTTTGTGCTTACGGCTCACTCAGACTCATAGTTTTTCAAACAGCGCAGAAATGGGACCACGAAAACAGACCACACAGCGCAGGCGCTGTGTTCGTCAATTCTCGGTATCCCGTTTCTGCGCTGTTTGAAAAACGATGTGGACGTAGCAACAAGCCCGCTTACTCACCGTTTTGAAACTCAGACTGAGACTTGCCAAAATTTCTCCGCCAGACTCACTTGGTCCCTTCCGGCCTCCCAAGAACGTGCTCTGTGTCAAAAACTTGCTCTGTTGTTCATTATATGAACAATCGAGCACGTGTTCATTTGCAGAGGTGCGAGTTTCGGCTGCATTTCCTGAGTGTACGAGAATGTACAGCTGCGTATGATGGTGCTGAGGCACTGTTTATATCGATACTATGTTTTATTTTGTATAACATGCCCCTGCTATAACCCGGACCCCTAAATACAAACCATGTAGAAATAAAAACTAAAAACAGTCCCCATGTATTGTCGTGAAGCCGCCTTCCTTAGATTGTCGTTAAGCAATGCCGTGAAGAAAACTTACGCACCAAAAATACGGTAACTTCTTTCAAAGTTTTATATCAAATTATATGGTGGGTCAAACTAATTCCTTCTTGTTTTTTTTTCTCGCGAGTTCGATATATGCGGGCTTGAATGTATAATTTTATTGACCATAAAGAACGGTTGAATCACGGCCGGTAGGCATCCAAGTTGCGTGGATTTGCGTGGACGTTGTCCTGCACGAGGAGCGACAACGGAAATGTGAGATTAGGCCGCTTCCCTCCCCTTTAGAGAACCAAGTGGGCAACTCCAGCTTTCCTGCCCTGTCCCCTCCATCCAATGGATGGATGGATGCTATGAGTGTCCCATCTATAACGGGGCGGTGACGACGTGCGCTACCAGGCTCCACAAAAAGAAAAAAAGAACACTTTTTTTAAGTTGACCTAATACCGTGTCTACTTCGATCTTACCACAGCAAAAAAAAAAAAAAGTCACAGTTTCGCCTCAAGGTCGAAGCAATGACTGCGATAGCAAGAAATCAGAATGTCACAGGAACAACGGCAAGCAGCTAGAAACTTGCTGCGCGCTGCTCAAGCGCAAAGGACGCAGGAAAAGAAAACGCACAAGGCGAGTGCGAACTAACAACGTTCACAGCTCGACACTTACAGCACGCTGCTCAAACACAAAGGAGGACGCACTAAAAGAACGCACAGGTATACACAGGACAAGCGCGAACGGTCACAGTTGTTACTTCAGCTAGCCCCTTTACTTTGGCTCTTCTAGCTAGCAGCTCACTCGTTTCACAAACGTGGCCGCTGCAGCGAGCAAAGTTACCTTCGTGCGGTCTATAGCTTCAACGCAAACTTTGCGGAGAAAGCACAAGACGCACAAAACTCCCTCTCAAGAGGTAAGCGCGTGAGCGCGGTCGACCACGCCCTGTCAAAGTACAAGTCGGAGGCGCACATCCCAACTCCGGCGAAAAGCTGGACAGCTTTAGAATTGGGGACCCAAAAATTTTGCGAGCCGCCAGGGCGCATGCGCAGAACGCAAGCCACTCTCTGACTCTTGCGCTCGCGTTGTCCCAATAAAGTTTTTCAGGGACCTTATGTCCCAAGACCCTGTAGTGCCCTCCTTTGGGCGGCAAACAAAACCGGAGAGCGCGCGACCTCAAGAGAAGGAAATAAAGACTGCGCTTGGTCTTTCATTACCATCTAAATACGCCTTTATCAGAGACCCCGACTCCTTTCTTGCTCATTGGCCACGATTTCATACACCCCAAATCATTTTTGTTCAAAAGAAACTACACAGCATTAAGGTGGACATTAGAACGGTAATTGAAACGAATGGCTCACATCGTAATAAGATATATACTGTGATCGGTGTAAGATATATACTGTGATTCTGCTTCAGCCGTGTCGTTTGTTTCCTCTGCATAAGCCTACAAGAGTCAAAGCGTTCCCACTAGCTCGCGCCACCACGAGCCACGCGACGCTCTTCTTTTTACTTGGCCGACTGGCCACAACCCCAAAATGGAAAAATAGCGTGGGTCGCCAGCGATACGATGCAAACGCAGCGCGGGCAACGATGCAGCATGGCCCACGCGTCTCGCATAATTTTAATTTCGCCACGTGTGGCGTCCCGTGCGCATCACCCAACGCCGCGTGCATTTGTATCTTGCCGTTCGTATCCCGGAGAACGAGTGACGCATGGCATAAAATAATACCTCTGTCACACGGGCAGCTTTAACTGCGGTTATGCTTAATCGTGGTTACAGGATTAACCGCAGTTAACGCGAACGCGGGTTTGCCATTGCTACACGTGCTGTGCTGCTCATGCGGTCAGAAAGAAGTTTGGGCACACCCTCGGCAAGTTTCGTGGTACGATACACCTCCGCTAACCCCCACGACAGTGTATTGAATCGTTCCACCTTCGACTACATTACAGTGGCTAGAATACTGTAACTACATATTCAGTGTTTGCAGCTCTGTGAGGCGGCTAGACACGAACAATGCAAAAAGCATTTCCCCTCAAGAAACCTGTCATCTCGCAAACCCGCCGTGGGCGGAATAATCTTTGTTGTAGGCCTTTCCACAGCGAGCCTCGTTTTGCCAAGCAAAACTCGCTGAAAACTAGTTTTGCTTAGCTATTGTTCGCCGACTGGAGACGCTTTGTAAATCCTCTGTAAAGCCGCCGAATAACGTGCGCCGGTTCACGGCTGGTGCACTTCCAGCTCCGCCATCTTGTCAGCTTCTCTGTTTGTGAGGGTAAACCGTGCTTGCCTAGCTCGGTTTGCGATAACTACTGTTAGGAGACTAAAGGCGCATTCACACTTGAGAAGCGAAGAGAAAGCGAAAGCGCCAGAGCGGCCGAAAAACCGTTTTCGCGCGCGTCGGAAATGTTCACATTTGTTCTGCCTCTCCAGCATGCTGTCGCCGCCACCGCCGCCGCCGCCGCCTTCGCCACTTCGAGAATTCATTCTCTTTTCCCCGTTTCCTGAGCATTTAATTTCGTACCGAATTCAAATTGAGCATGCAAAACACGGAAAATAAATAGCTTTCACCTTTTCAAACCGCCGTTTCGGGAGATACACCAGCAGAAACTACATAAGCGGACACGGCAGCAGTGGCTGCGGCGGCGGATTCACCCGGCTTTGCAAGAAGCGAGACACGTTGGGGCACGCCGACTCGCTACTGCTACACCTTGTTCTACTTCCAGTGTTCTTGTCAATCGTAATCCAAACCAGGTTCTCGAGGAACGCGTCCTTGTCGAGGCTGTGAGTCTTGTCGTGCTGGACGGGTAGTTTGCAAATGCGCCGATGTGAGCCACCGCCGACGCCTTGGCCGCCATGTTGAATTTGCGGTCTGTTGTTTACGTCACGTGATTTGAGCTAGCGCAGCCAAAGTACGGCTTCCCGTGAAGCGGAAAGGCGATCCGCTTTCGCGTGGCGGAAAAATCGGTCTCGGACCGATTTTTTCGCGTCCGCCTCGCGGCGTGGTTTTCCGGCCGCTTAGGCGGCGAAGCGAGTGAATTTCCGGTGAGTTTTGCCGCTTTCGCCCCCATCGAGGCCAAGTGTGAACGCGCCATAACTGCGGTTACGTCTGCCGTGTAGCTACCACTAACCGCGGTTAACCGTAACCGTAGTTAGCTTAACCGCGGTTAAGGCTGTCCGTGTGACAGGGGTATAAGGCAGCGTGCTGCGGGGCGTGGGGTCGCAGGTTGGTATCCCCGGTCCCGCGCTTCGGAAATTTTCTCTTCTGATATATTTTTATTTGTGGCTTTTATGTATATATACATACGTATACGGGACATGACGGCGACGGTAAAAAAGTCAATATTTTGCCGCAAGAGTGAATCAATTGAATGCGATAGCAAGAAATTGGAATGCCACACGAAGAACGACAAGCAGCTCGATACTTGCAGCGCGCCGCTGAAGCACAAAGAAGGACGCCCGAAAAGAACGCACAGGTATGCACAGGGCAAGCGTGAAGTAACAACTGTCAAAGTTGTGTTTGAGGATCGCGCTGCAAGTGTCGAAAATAGAGAATCAGACGCTCTTAGATATTTCTTTTTCTTTTATACTGCGGCGCGTAGAGTGACCCCTCTGCGTCTCCTCCCACACAGGGGCGTCTGACTCAAGGTGTACCCTAGGTGTGCCCGGTCGATGTTCTTTTTTTAGGGGCGAAGCTCCTTATAGCGGCACCCGTTCGTCCCCGTCGTAGTAGTGTGTAACCAGTCTTAAAAACGGAGGGGGCGTGCACACATGAAGGCTCCCTAAAGACAATGCGCTGCGACAGTACGTGATATGTATCGCCCTCTCCTCTCCTACGGTCCCCCCCCCCCCCCCCCTATCTCGCCTCGCGGCGCAGCGGCGCCGACGAAGGCAGCGTCGCGAGCCAGCGTCGCGGCAGCGTCTTGATTGAAAAAACCGACCGCTCGCGCTGCACAACCGTTCACTGACCACCCCGTATATATAGGCACTGGATTTTGACCTCCAAGGTAGTGCGTGTGTGCGATTTCTCCTGTGCGTGATTAAACAATGAAAATTCACAGCCTACATGTAAAATTAAAGTGAGCTGCAAGTCGTCATAACTCTCATCGAACCTTTAGTATAAACGCGCCCGATCTCACGTCGGTGATGATGCACTGGGCAGAATTCACGGAAGATTCACAGTTTACCGATGAACCTCCGCAGCTTCGCCCACTCATCATCATTCACTCCGTGGATATGCTGTGATTTTTTTTCCTCGTTTCACATCACGGCTGGGTACAGAAAGGGGCCACTTTGTCGTGCGCGTCTCAAGGGTGGTTTTCAAATCATGGAAAGAAAATGTAGGAACGTTGCGGTGATATAAAACACGCTCAAGCTCCTCCGAGATCTGCGCACCACCAGCGGTAAATGGTGAATATAAATAGCTCGCCGTTATTTCGCCGGCGCATGCATGGTACGTGTTGAGTTTTCTAACGCAGCGCGCTGGGGAGCGAGGAGTCGCTGGTTCGAGACCCCGGTCGAGCGCTTCGGAATTTCTTTCTTCTGCTTTATATTTATTTGAGCCTTATACATATATATATATATATATATATATATATATATATATATATATATATATATATATATATATATATATATATATATATAACGTTTATTGAGGAAAAAAGAAAAAAAAACACAGCATATCCACGGAGTGAATGATGATGAGTAGGCGAAGCTGCGGAGGTTCATCGGTAAACCGTGAATCTTCCGTGAATTCTGCCCAGTACATCATCACCGACGTGAGATCGGGCGCGTTTATACTAAAGGTTCGACGAGTTATGACGACTTGCAGCTCACTTCAATTTTACATGTACGCTGTGAATTTTCATTGTTTAGAAAACCATTGCTTTAGAAAACATCTGGCGTCTTTCGTTAAGCAGCTGGCGTCTTTTCGTTTTGCTTTAGAAACATCTGGCGTTCTTTCGTTTTGCTTTTAGAAAACATCTGGCGTCTTTCGTTGGTTTATTTCATCAATCAACGGCGTTTTGAACAAAATTTTTATTGTTTAATCACGCACAGGAGAAATCTCACCAGGCACTACCTTGGAGGTAAACAATGGCTGCTAATGGGAATGAGAGACAGAAGAAGTCGGCTTTTAGCTAACACTTACACTTCTACTTCTACTAACGTTTCCTACTGGAACATGCTAATGGCTGCTAATGGGGAATGAGAGACAGAAGAATTCGGCTTTTAGTTAACGCGCACGCTGCGAATTTTTATTGTTCAACAACGCACAGGAAAAATCTCCCACCGGCGCCACCTTGGAGGTCAAGATCTGGTACTAGCGTTACGACTGGTTACGCACTACTACGACTACGAGGGACGAACGGGTGCCGCCTTAAGGAGCTTCGCCCCTAAAAAAGAATTGTCCAGGGAGGGGGTGGGTGGGGCCCCTATTCCAGGGCTCCACTGGCTTGAGCGGCCCGCTGCGCCTTGTCGCGGAGCGCTAGTGGCACCCCCCGATCCTCGCTGGCGAGCAAAGTCTCCCACTGCTCCCTTCCGAAAATTTTGCGGGCTATTTGCGGCGAGTTAAAGCATAAATGCACAGCCCAGCATTCTACCCCTTACGGAAGAACGACCTTATTTCCCTACCGCTTTCGAAGTGTCTGCTTTAGAAACGGTATCAAGGAAAGTCACTCTCGACGCTTATACAAATCGAAGCCATCGACCCTTCGATTGATAAAGCTGTAATTCAGAAAAATCGCAAATAATTGTTACAGTACATGCATTGCATAGGGCAGCATGCTTTCGTTCGGTGCTTAAGCCACCATTTTGCACTGGGTCCGCCGCGGTGGTGTAGAGCTTACAGTGCTCGCCTGTGATCCGAACGTCGCGGGTTCGATCCCGGCCGCGGCGGTCACATTTTCGATGGAGGCGAAATGCTAGAGGCTCGTGTACTGTGCCATGTCAGTGCACGTTAAAGAACAACAGGTGGTCAAAATTTCCGGAGCCCTACACTACAGCGTGCCTCATAATCATATCGTGGTTTCGGCACGTAAAACCCCAGATATTATTATCATCTTGCACTGGGGCAAGTACTGCGACTATACCTATCCGCCACGGTGGTCTAGTGGTTATGGCGCACAAATGTTGACTCGAAGGTCGCGGGATCAAACCCTAGCCGCGGCGGCCGCTTTTCGATAGAGGCGATATGCTAGAGGCCCTTGCACTTAATAGGACATGTTTACTAGCGAAAAAGATGTGGACGAGAAGAAGGAACACAGGACAACGCTAGTCCTGTGCTCTCTAGCGTTGTCCTGTGTTCCTTCTTCTCGTCCACGTCTATTTCGCTAGTAAACATGTCCTATTGTCGCGTAAACCTTGATGTAGCTATTTTCTTTCAACTTTTGGCTCGTTCCAATGTCGCGGGTCAGCCAAAGAGCCGGGTTTGCAGTGGTGTCCTTGAGTGGCTTACCGGCTTTGTTGTACGAGCGCGTTATCTTCCTTCCTACGAGGGTCCGGTCCCCATTTAGGAGACCGCAGACGGCTTTGCATCCGCGGCGCCGGAAGGTATGCGGGGTGAGTTGTACGGTGGAAACCTAACGGATGTCGCGGTAGCTTCCTGTGTGTTTTTACTTTAGTTAGGTCATTATTCTTTAGGATGACGGTGGTCATCGAGTTCAAACTCGGTGGAGACCGCCAGCGATTGGGTGTACCTGTTTGAATTCGTGACACCAGATTGGGTGTCGTCAACGGAGACTTCTGAGTGGCCCTTTTTTGTTTGGTCTCTGCGGTGGCCTCGGGACGCTTCCAGGGGGAGCCAGAGGGAGTCGCACCGGAGACGCCAAGAGAGCAGGTTGCAGCGAGCGCTGCTCAGAGTTGTCAAGAGTTATGTAGCGTGCAAGTGTGTGCAACCTCTAATTAGGAAACTTAAGCCAAATAAATCAGTTTAGGAGAAAGTATATGGATATGCTGTTTGTACGTGTCATCTCTCCGGCGGCGACCAAGTAGCGACCAGAACACTACGCTACACTATTATTCACGATACCAACCAGCTCAACTTTCCGCCTTGCACTTAGATTTAGGTGCCCCAGGTGGTCGAAATTTCCGGAGCCCTCCACTACGGCGTCCCTCATAATCATATCGGTGTTTTGGCTCGTAAAACTTCAACAATTTTAATTAACGTCTATATCCCATACTGTAGCATCATCAGTTCGTGACAGTGGATAATCATGAATTATGGAGTGTTTAAACTCCCCGTAGTCGATCGAAGATTATAGGGTGCCTACTATATTCTTTTATTTCGATAGCAATTATATAGACACTCTCGGCGGATTTTTGCCGTTGCCGTCGCCGTCATGTCCCGTATATGTATGTATATATACATTAACGTCACAAATAGAAATTCAGAGGAACAAAATTTCGAAGCGTATGACCAGGGATTCAAACCTGCGACTCCTCGCACCGCAGCGCGCTGCCTTAGACAATTACGCCATGCGCCATTCGTTCTCCAGGATACTAACTGCAGAATAGAAACGCACGCGGCGTTGGGTGAAACGCACGGGACGCCACACATGGGGAAACTAAAATGATGCGAGACGCGGGCCATGCTGCATTGTTGCCCGCTCTGCGTTTGCGTAGTATCGCTGGCGACCCACTCTAGTTCTCCATTTTGGGGCTGTTGCACCGCGCTACTCGTGGCCAGTCGGCCAGGGAAAAAGAAGAGTGGCCCATGGCTCGGGGTGGCGCGAACTAGTCGGAGCGCTTTGACACTTGTAGGCTTATGCCACAGGGGAAGAAACGAGACGGCTGAACCAGAAGCGCAGAATGTATGTTACACCGTGTCCAGAATCCTGAGGCTAAAATAACAACGCAAACGCACAAGACACCGACGAAGAAAAGAAACGTACGGCACAAGCGCTCACTAACTGCTTTATTTTTTCATACGCCAACGCACAGTTACGGCCGACGCAAATTTACCGCTCATGCGCACACAAAACTAGCTCTAAACCAAAACGTGTAAGAAGGATGATAGTGTATTATACATACGCGAAGACATGAACTTATAGTCATATGGGTGCAGGGACAAAGAAGTAAAGAAGAGGTAAGAAGGACAAAGACGCGTATTTGCGCTGTAATTTTAGCCGCAGGAATATGTATCAACTAGACCGAAATGAACTTTTATATTAGTGACCAGAATCCACCACTGACAATTTCTTCGGTCCCCAATTCTAAAACTCTCTTGTGTTTCGCCGGAGTTGGGATGCGCGCCTCCGACTTGTCCTTCACCATACAGGGTATAGTCGAATACAGCGTGTAGTCGGCCGTGCTCGCGCGCCTATCTCCTGAGGGGGGGGTTTGTACGTCTTATGCTCTCACCGCAAAGATTGCGTTCAAGCTATACACCACACGAAGGTTACTTTGCTCGCTGCAGCGGCCGCGTTTGCGAAAGGAGTGAATTGCTAGCTAGATGAGCCAAAGTAGGAGTTAGTTGAAGCAACAGCTGTGACTGTTCGCGCTCGTCCTGTGTATACCTGTGCGTTCTTTTTGTGCATCCTTCTTTGTGTTTGAGCAGCGCGCAGCAAGGTTCTACCTGCTTGCCGTTCTTCCTGTGACATTCCAATTTCTTGCTATCGCATTGATTGCTTCGCCCTTGAGGCGATCCTGTGACTTTTTTACAGCGAAAGCTGTTATGAGATCATTTCAGCGGCCGTTTTTGGCGCCGTAGTTGTCCGCCGCCGCCGACGCCGCCGCTGCCGCCGCCGCCGGTGTCCGTAACCACTATCGCTCGAAATAAGAAAAAAAAAAAGAAAAAATTCGGCAGATCCCTTTTACCGTGGGAATCGATGTTATGCGAAGCATGCGCGGAATGGTCACTGTGGCATAATTTTTCATGTTGAGCGAAACGTTAGGGAATGACGCTAGAGAAATGTGGAAGTGATGTAAACGCACTCATATGCTGAAGATTCGCATATGTATTATATAACCACTTGTTTACAGTTGCGTAACGATGCCAACAGCAACATGGGTGTTGCCATCACTAGACGCGGTAAGCTGATATGTAGTGCTTATATTCTTCAATACTGGATAGCGCGAATCCGAACAGCACAAAGAAGAAACACAAATGCACAGGACAAGCGTTACTCGCAACTAAGCTTCATTCAGCAAAGTTCCCCTGGATATACACACAACCGAGTGGCACACGCAGGCGCACTGCGCGTACGTTACAGTCACAGTTGCAGTTGTTACAGCTGCGTTACAGTTGTTATGCTTATTCTTATCTGTTATGACGGGAACGGACGAACGTTTCACGAACCCGTGTGTATGTGTAGAAGCGATTCTTGACAGTTCTTGAACAAGATCGTCGTCACCGTGATCAGTGAGCACCAGTAGCTGGACCGGACTTGTTAATCGGACCGGTTCGTGATCGCGGCTACGAGAGGGGTCTAAGTGTAGTGAAGTGCGAGGTATAGCACAGCTGGCGGAAATCCTGGATGACTCCTACGATGAAATGATGTATGACGCCCCCTGTCCTGCACGTGGCAGCGAGGTCTTTTGATGACCTGTCCACATTCAAGCCGTCTTTCACGCAGTGTAAAGACCAGGCGTTGTTGGGTCTTGATAAATCGATGTTGAACTCACCGGTAATGATGAGAGGCCTGGTTCTCTCGGCAGGTTTATTGTAGGAAGCACTGACCCCGGTTTTTGCGTAATCGACGTGGTCCACGTTGCGGACCACGTGAACGAGTGCATGGTAGTTGAGCGTCTTCCAGGGGTGTTCTGTCTTCAGCTTCCTCACTTTCCTTGTGTCCGCCACGGTGGTGTAGCGGTTACGGTGCTCGGCTGCTGACCCGGTGGTCGTGGGTTCGATCCCGGCCGCGGCGGTCGCATTTCGATGGATGCAAAATGCTAGAGGGCCATGTACTGTGCGATCTCGGTGCACGTAAAGGAATACCAGATGGTCAAAATTAAGACCCCAACAATTATTATTATCTTCTCCTTGCGTGTCATTGTATGTGTTCGCGTTTACTGGCTGAGCTAGCGGGACCTCCAGTCGCGTTCAGCTTCTGCCACTTTTGGACCACAATAAAGTTCTGACTCACTCACTACTGTGTTGGTTGAGACTTTGTATCACCTGTGGCACATACCCGCATAACATAAACTCTGGTTTACGGGTATGTGCCACACGTGACTGAGAGAAAGGGTTTCATGACGTACGCGACAGATATTTTGCGTTATTCATGTCATGACCAGTGCATCGTATTCACCATACACCGATCCCCTGCTATGCCAATTTTGGTATAATCGAAGTTACGGAGACGCCCAGGAGAGCGCCCAGACGTAGGCGGCTAGATAGATAGATAGATACGTAGATAGAAACGTCCAAAGTGCCTGAGGTTCGCTAAGAAATGCTTCGCATTTAATAAGAGAAAAATTCCAGGATGGAACGAGGTTCGAACGTGGGCCCTCTGCGTGGGAGCCCAGTATTCAACCTCTGAGCCATGCCGGTGCTTGAAACTGCTTTGCGAAAAGGTCCTATACAAGCTTCATGTCGGGAAGGAACCACATTAACATATGCAATATAGCGTGGTAGAAGAGTAAAATAAGCACCGAGCGTCGCACAACGCGAATTCTGTAACCAGGCGTCACACAATGCGAATTGCGCAACGAGTAGGTTGTTGAATGCTTCGTAAGTGCACCTGTATTGGTTGCCAAGGAAGCCCATAAGCGTATGATCCATTTCCTCGGGGTCTCGGTAAAGTTCTTCGCCCCCCCCCCCCTCTCTCTCCCACGTCAACGCAGGGCTGGGCAGTATCGCGATACAAGAGTATCGAGATAGTATTTCAGCGATACTTTTGAGTATCTGTATTTCTGTGTAGAGATACGTTTGAAAAATGTATTTGTATCTCAGTAGTGAAATACATTTATGATGTATCGCTTGTATCGCGATACTATGCAGGACACGTGTATCTCGTTACATTTTTCTTTTGTGTGTCGGAAATGAGTTGAGGCGTGTTTCCAATGGGGGAATGACGTTTTTTTTTTTTCCTTTTTTGTGCCAAGACAAGCAAAGGCGCGCCGCCGGTCGCCGACAGATAGGGTGGCGATGGCTTCCCCTCAAGCACAGAATGTCCATGTGGTAAAGTGCGCGACGCCGCTGACGGCAGAATCGCGGGGGCAGTGTTGTCGGCCTCTGTCGACGAAAGTCGCTGTCCCTCAAGTTCATTGCAGCATTCCTAATTTTTTTCGGGTGGCAAGCCATTACTTCGCGACCCCCCGCGCGGATACCGCCTTGGAACAAGCTTTGCAATGCTTCGCGTGCGTTCAGTTTTCAAAGCGGCGGCACTTCCAAAAGCAGTTCCCGTAGTCGCGGCGGAAGTGACTAGAAGATGGCTATCTTTGACGCGCTTTCAGCCACCACTCCAATGTCAGGGTCCGTTCCTGTGAGGGTACGGTCAGGGTATGGTCTTTTGTGGTAGCAGGCTCCCCCACCGCCGGAGCCGACTTCGCCTGTTGCGGCTTTCTGAAATGGGTGCTGGTAGCGTCGGTGGTGGTGAAAGCTTCATTGAAGCCGACAGGTTCAGACGGCTGAGGATTCCGAAGATGGGGACCGACTTCGGATTCTGAACAGTCAGAACAACCCAAGTGAAGGCGGAAGTGTTTCGGTATCTAGATGACCCGAGAAGAGATATCGGCACGCTGCAGGGCAATCCGGCTATGAAGGCGGTATTTATTTATTTATTTACAAGTACCTTACAGGCTCCACGGGGAGTATTGAGTAAGGGGAGCATCACAAAAAGAAATGTAGAAGAAAGCAATACATGAGTATGAACACTGCAACAGTAACGTACTTGCGAGACGATTAAACAAATTTGCTATAACTGGACTTTGTGCTCGCCTTCAGCGGTAGACACTTTTTCTTTCGTGAGTCTTGTGCTGAGGCTGAACGGACACTGTTAGAAGACAGCCCATTTGAGAAGCCTACACAGCACCCTTCTCAGCAAAGCAGATCTTCAAAATAAATGTGTGCTTTTTCTCAATTCACTGGTGTTCATTAATGATTCCAGTGATTTGCTTAAAGTGTGCTATGTCTAGCATAGCTTAGGTTGTTCGCCAAGTATGTCGATTTCGGTGTCCAATCCTTGTTACTGTTGCTGTGAAATAGGGTATTTTTATTGCAATTGATACTTGTAATTATGTCATTATTACTAACTATGTACTTTGTCCGCCCCCCCCCCCCTTCCTGCAATGTCTTAATGACGCTGAGGGTACTGTCATGAATAAATAAATGAACTGAACGTTTCGATGCGCTGTAACTTTAATTACAACATTATGCTGCACTAATAGGTGTCTTTGCGTGGTATGAGCATCCTTGAAATAAAAAAAGTATTCCGGTATCTGTATCGCTGTAACTGTATTCCGGAATACTTTTTTCGTCTTGTTGCAAAAGTATCTCCGAAATATCCCGTTACGTTAAAGGCGAATGTATCTCAGTATCTGTATTTTAGGCTTCCAGTTCATGTATTTCGATATCTGTATTCCGGAATACTTTTCTGAGTATCTCTGCCCAGCCCTGCGTCAACGTATGTTATACAGCATGAGGGGAGAGGGAAATAGCGACCGGGCGTCACCCCATCCAAAATGCGTAACTGGTGGGCCGTTTAAAGCTTCCCGCCCATTACAAAGGGCTGAGCCATAATTCTTCATCGTCATCAGTCGTCGCGTCAACAAAGTGCACATAATGCCTTACAGACGTGTAGCTGGTGCCTCGCTTCTCCGCAGAATGACTGATAATGGCTTAGTAGGTGGTTCCCAACTTCACAAAAATTGTGATTTATGGCGTAGTGGGTACTTTGCTAGTGTACTTGTATTAGTAGCCCCGAGAGAGCTTACAATGGACTCTAGAAACGCCGCTCTTCCAGCTTTCGCTGTGACTGTGCTGCGGGTTCAGCGCAGGCCTGGCGTTTTTTGAAGTCCTACAGGTGCAGCACCAAGCATCAGACATACCAAACTACATCAACTGAACCCTTCACTGCAACTCCAACCTCCATCCGGCCTTCATCGACACGAAGCTACGCTTCTCTATCGCCTTTGGTTGGGAGTTGCTTTTACGAAGGCATATACAACGTTAATCGGAAGGACTGACAGCGCGGCATGCGATATTTGCGGCACCGAAGGAGACATCGAACACTTGCTGTGCCACTGCCCTCGTTTTTCCTCGGAGAGACAAGTACTGTCCAACGCACTGCGGTGACTGGATGATCGGCCAATTTCCGTGCAGGTGCTACTACAGCACCGTCCACATCTCTCGACGGCCCACAAAGCAGTGAAAGCACTCTTGTGTTTTTTGAGAACGACGGGCTTATGCGAACGCCTCTGACTTGTGGTGCAATCCCGCACGCTGTAGTGAATGCACTGCATATCTTCTCTCTCTCTCTCTTTTTCTCTTCCCTCCTCTCTATTTCTCGTCTTTCTATTCCCCTTCCGCGATCCCCCAGTGTAGGGTAGCCAACCGGAAGTGTTTCTGGTTAACCTCCCTGCCTTCTCCTTTTTTCTGTTTCCTTCCTTTTTTTTACAGGTGCAGCTTACATACAAAATGGTTGAATATCTACAGCATCAGTACTGCGACCTGCATGTCCGCAATCTTGGTCAGATTTCACAGCTGACGACTATTCGCATCAGATGTAGATGTAGATCCTAAAATTTTTGTTCACACCCACCCTGAGGGATGGGCAGCAGAATGGTTCGGCCTGAGCTGAAAAGAAGAAGAAGAATAGGCAGTTTGATGTGGCGGTGTGTTCAGCGATGTAATTTGTCGCCGTGATGACGCCGTAGACCGTGTGCCTAACAGCGCATCCGACAGGAAGGAACCTCGAGGAAACGACGGAGGAGCTGTGCTGGAGAAAACCGCAGTCGTCCGTCGACTGGTAAGCGCAAGTTCAGCGATGCCGCACATAAGGTATAGGCCTAATTCTCTGACAGTCATGTT
This sequence comes from Rhipicephalus sanguineus, assembly GCF_013339695.2. NCBI lineage: Eukaryota > Metazoa > Arthropoda > Arachnida > Ixodida > Ixodidae > Rhipicephalus > Rhipicephalus sanguineus. The sequence continues at coordinate 92,857,363 of NC_051184.2, read as the reverse complement.
TACGACGTCATAAACTGCGCATGGAAAGTTGGATTGGGGTGCAAACGTTGTTGCTTTGTGTGACCTTCGCCTTTCAGTGGAATATTTGGCCTGCATGATCGCGACAGCGCTGTCCACGGATCGGGTACGGTTCCTGTTCTAGAAGTTTAGTTTTTATGCTGCGCAAACGTGCGAATCTTCGCGGAATACCGTCTTGCGAGGTGACGTAGAGTGCAGCATGAACGTTGGTGGCGACATCTCGCCACCCTTTTCCTAAGCACGACGTTTGGTGCGCGTTTAGGAATTAGAGAAGTGTTCTTGTAACAAAAATTAGAACGAAAGGCAGCTTGTTATCAAACACATCGCAACGTATAGTCTACATCAGCGCACGCCCGTAGCCAGGATTTTTTTTCGGGGGGTGGGCACTTGCTGACGGCCTTGTCTATTTGAGAAAAACACCTATTTTCATTATTTATTTTCGGTAAAACACCCCCATCCATAATTATTTAGGGGGGGGGGGGAGGGGAAGGGGATCCCCTAGGGCTCCCCTTCCCCTTGCTACGTGCCTGCATCAGCACCTAAATCATATACACTTCGAACAATAAATGACGTCATGGTTAATTTTGAGCACGCGCTTTGGCCTGCTAAGCTTTGTTCCTGTCTCAGTTAACAGATATAAGAGCCCAAGCACATGGACATGCAGCGATAAAAAAAAAATGAAATAATGAAAAATTCACGACCCAAGCACCCCGTACAGACGGTTAACCAGCGAAACTGAAACATTCGGCCCCGGTTTTTATCACGAGCTGGCGTCTATCGAAGCGTTTCCTGTTGTAAGTTTCGATTTCTCTGTCATCGCATTTAAGAGATGGGAGCTTCAAACTTTGCATTTGGTGACGCTAGCTTAAACGATATTAGGAACACCTAAACCATTTCATGGGTAGCGATTTATGCTGCGATGGGTATCGATCCCTAGATATGCATGCTGAAAAAACCAGAAGAGAAGCTAATGCAAGCGCGGAGGCCCTTCGAAGTAGCGTATGCTAGCATTGCGTCCTCATCGTAGTTTGTGCGCGCTCACGGACTCACAGACCGACACATTTTCCCACCTCCTAGCCACATAAAGCTTCGCTGAAAAAGAGAAAAAAGAAAATTCCGATGAAGCATCTGGCTGTATAAGCTTCAGGCTTATACTGTAAACATTCTATTGCCGTTTGTATCGTTACGGCATAAACTCCTCTAGGAACTTATATACCGTATTTACACAGTTGTAGGTCTACCCATTTTATGCAATTTTGAAATCCGAAGTTGGAAGGTCGGCTTGCAATCGAAACCCAAACTAGTACCGCCAGCTAGAGCAGGAAACACGAGAAATCAGGGACGCTGTGACATAGTTACGACATTACGTTTACGTTCCGGCTCTATTCGTAACATGTACCGTATTTTTTCGCGCATAACCAGCACCCTCCGGCCTCCGCAACATCGCGGAAAATTTTCTAAAAATGATCGCCATCGACACCATGCAGTGCCACAAAGCTAGCTTCTCTGCATAACTGTGAAGAACTGCCGTGAAGCCACCTTGGCACACCGGAATTCGCGTTCTTTGTCTTGACTTTACAAAGCACGTTGCCGAGCTAAATGGTGATACTTTCTTACTTAAAATGTTCCAACGTTACCTTTTGCGAAGGCAGGAGCGAGAAGTGCGGTAAAGGATGGGCGCCGATCGACTCCAACTATCACCCGTCCTGTCATGCACTTTTCTCTCCTGTCCTGTCCTGGTAGTAGGTAAAATCGGCACGCAAGAAGCCCGCGTCATCGCATTAGGAACGGGAATTCCGGGAATTGCATTAGGAACGGGAATTGCCACTATATGGTGGCACCACCAGCTTAGCTGCTTGTGCTTACGTAAACTAAGCTTAACTGCGTCGCGTTTGCCACTAGCACCAGTCGCGCGACCATTTGCGACTGGCGACCAAAAGCGACTCAAGGCAACCGAGGTTCACACCAGCGAGTGCTACCTGTGCTCTTCACCACACAGAACTCACGTCTTAGTGTCGAAACTTGGGCGTGTTGGTGAAACATTGAAGGGAACACAGCGCACGTCTGCTCGCATATCGGCTTGCCTTTCCATTGCCCTGTAAAATAAGCTGGCGTCCTGTTCCTACGAATATGATTGATTTAGAGGTTTTTGACTGCAGTCGCGCGACTGGAAAATCGAGCAGCGGGTGAAGGCTCGTTCGCACTTGCGACTAGCAGTGGTCGCGTGACCAAATTAGTCGCAAAGCGATCGAAAATGGCTGCAAATGGCCGATTTGGTCGGACAGCGACTGCTTTGGCTCAGTCACTCGCTGCTCGGTTTTTCAGTAGCGCGACTGCAGTCGCAAACCTCTGAACCAATGAGATGTGCTGGAACAGAACGTTAGGTTATTTTACGGGGGAATTGCATTGCAAGCCACATCAGAGCAGACGTGAATTCAGTGTGTCGACGGGTATACGTCGCACGCAGGTGGGAACATCGGTGGCGTAGACACGCTTTTTGATCGACACTTGGAAATGGTCGCGCGGCTGGTGCTAGTAGCTGGTGTGCATGAGCCTTCAATTGAGCCAAAGCAGTCGCTTCGCTACCAAAGCGGCCATTTTCGACCGTTTGCGACCAGTCGCTCTGCGACTAATTTGGTCGCACGACCGGCAGGTGTGAACGACCCTTTATGGTCGTCAGATTTGTCGTTATGCTACCGCAGGGGGTCTCCCCGTAGGGTGCACGCATGTCGGCCGAGCAGCAGGAGCCGCCGTCTCCTCAGCAGTACCCGGATGTCCTCGCTCCTGACAGCGGCCACAGCTGGATAATCGCGGCCGCCGTTTCCTGGAACGTGTTCTGCTGCTCGCTGCTGCGTCGTGCGGTGCCCGTCATGTTCCGTGCCGTGGGAGAAGCGTTCCCCACAAGCACCAAGAGCTCGGTCGCCTGGATGAACGCCTTCATCTACAGACTGGCATACACATTGTGTACGGCACGCGCGCTTCGTTTTGGTGCTCCAAATAGCATTTCGCCGTTTTCGTTCTCTCTCTCTTTTTTTTCGGCGTTGCACGTCATGCGCATCGCCGAAAACGCCCATTGCACGTGATGTTTCAGCTCTAAAAGGATCACCCTATATTTCGCGTATTTCGACATTTATTACAGGTCTTTGTAAAGACGTTTCAGCTGAGTGAGAAAGTACGCGCTTGCACCTGAACGGGAAGACTGTTCCGCAAAATGCAGCCAACACTATGAGACATATCTCCGCCGTTGTACATATGTCAGTAGTCCCCCCCCCCCCCCCCCTATCGTCTTCCTCTCTCCGTGTCCATTACTACACCCTCATCCACAAATGGCCGCCGTTCAGGTGTCGGGTGTTCGAGCTATCCGCCTCGTGCGCTGCTGCTTTCAGTGGTACTGGTGGCGCCACCAACGGCGGACGGTGGCGATAGGTGGATATGCGCGGCTCAGAGAAGCCGTGGGTAAAGCGCCTGTTACTCTCCGTTTTTCTATTCATGTTTCATTCTAGTTTGATATTTGTACTGCCGACGCTGCTCCACTAGACAACCATGCCGTCTGTTACGTCCATTGTTCTATATTATTTGTTTTAAAATGACAGGCCCGTTTTTTTATGCGTGCGCGCGATGCACTGCGTACGTTTCTTACGTGCATGTGTCCAAGTTGTTTGCGTGATCTGTTAACACAGATGAAATAAAAATTGTTGCAGTACAAAACAGCATTCTTGTTTTTTGAACACCCCAAACAGTACAACAACAATGACTATTACGGCTGTATGCCTGCTTAAGAAACGCACAAAAGACACGCGATTTTATCTTCGCCCAACACTCGTAGCAGTCAACTAGGCCAAGAAAACCAAAATCTAACTTGCTGAACGTCTTAACAGCCGTCACACAGCTGCATAATAATGCGTGAAAGTACTGTAGCAAATGACCAACAAACATTCACACAGCGTCTTTGTTTTTGTTCACAGACCGTATCAACATATGAGAAAGTTCTAACTGCATTGCAATCACATATTTCGGAATATCTAATCACTTTCACCATTGAAGCCACAATCCTCTAACACATGCGCTTTAAATTGAGCATGGCATTACTCAGACTTATATAGGAAATGCGCACGCGTGGCATTACTCAGATTTATATAGGAAATGCGCACGCGTGCAATGTATCTCGTATGCTAGATTCTCCTTTGGTACGTGCAGCTCAAAATAAAATGCGATTCTAGAAGTAATGTTCGTGGAGTAGCGAGCATATAGAAGGGCAACTACTTACAGCTTCACTTACCTTTGCAAGAACGGTATTCCAATTGCAATTCAATATTAACCGACGCAACAACGATAACAACACACTTGTTGCACACAGGCGTACCAGGTTGACGCTCGAGGCCAAGCGCGGTATTTTAAGTGTAGCACAATCGTGCGCGTACAGTACGCTAGAATATTCTGGCACAATGTCGTCAAGCTTGCAGTCACTTCAGCGGTTCCCACGATGTATAGCACCAGTTGACGTCCTCGCGTCATCAAACTTCTACGACGCCGAGAACTACGCACACAGCTGACTTGGAAAAACGCGGTCTTGCAGGAGGCCATCTTGTCCCGCAACCAACGGACAAAAGTACACAACTGAGGCGTCTGAAACATTGCCGTTGATGAGATGGCAGCTGAACGAAATCAGGGCTCATCGTCCGACGTGTGGCCACCGCCTTAACACAATATTAACGTTGCAACATTCAAGGAAGACGCGACGAAAGCGACGAGCCCAGCCGGTCTTGTCGGGTGCGCTACAGCACAGTGCACAGCGCGCGCTCTCACGGCCACCGAAAGAAATAAAAGAAAGTGGAGAGATGAGTTAGCTTGGAGCGTGGCCAGTCGGTGGAAGCAAGAGGACGTGTTGCGTCGTCGGTGTGGCGTATTGTCGAGAGATGGCGCTAGTTTGTTTTTGCGCAACGAAATCGCAAACTTGATTCAAAATGCATGAGATCCTATGGGGGGTTGGGAGAGGGTACAACCGCCTTAGCCGAGCGGTGGCGCCACCATACCGATGCACGAGGCGGATACAGTTACAGTGTGACCATCAGAAAGGAAAGCGTCTTTTACCTTCCCGCTTTTGTATAATCTTCCTCTAATAAAGAGCCACTTATTGTTTCCTACAACCAACACTTCACGGTCGCCTTTTGCCGTACACATTTTGTATAAATGGCTGCAAGAAGCTACCAGCTTCATTACCTCCGGTTGGAAACCTGGAAGAAGTGTAGGGTGAACAGCGAAGTGGGCAATCATCAGCTCAAAATGGGCACCACTGAGTGATGTACGACTCGGCAATCGATTCAAACGTCTATAGAACATAAACAACGATATGCCTGCAAGATAATTGCATAAAGGAAATGTCGGGCCATGTTTGCCGTGCTAAAATGAGTGTCGCTAACGTGGCATGGAATCCTCGCAGCGCCGGTGACGTCTACGCTGAGCCGCGTCCTATCTTTGCGTTCGCTCTCCGTCGCGGGCGCCATCTTGGTTGGAGCAGGCCAAGTGATCTGCTTTCCCCTGGGCAGTCTGGCCGCCATCGTTCCCGTGATCGGACTATTGTGCGGTACGTGTCCTTGCTAACATCCTCTTTGCCGCTAGGAATACGAACCTCTGTGGTCAACGAGATGCAGATAGCGTCGATTTGGGACCGTGCTTTGCTTAGACAATCCTAAAGAAGCCCTGCAACACTTTTTTGAGCATGATCAGAAAACGCTGCCGATCGGTAGTCGAGGCTCCTGAGAGCATGTGAGCGAAACATTAGAGCGCTGCACGCGGCCTGGCATTGACAATTAATTCTCAGTCAGCTAGCAAAGGCTGATTCTTCTCTCGATCCATGATGCCATAATCCAAGATGACCGCGTCACACAGTCCACGGCCATTGGCTGATTTGAGCAACGTGAGCTGCCGCGGCCGCGGGATGCCACGACGCTCCCGCGCGCGCACTCGCCATCACACAAAGTAAGCCGCACGTTCGAAAAAAAAAAAAAAGTACTGAAAGCGTTCAAGGTCATGAAGCGCGCTGACGGACGTACGTAGTTTGTTGGCCCCTCGTCTACCGCCTGCCCACCCTGCGTAGCTTTCGGCGCGCACGCTGGGAGAGAAAGCGCTTAAAGCGTGCGACAAATACCTGTAACTGCGCTCGTACTTGACGGATTCTAAAAATTTTTTGCGGCAGTCGATTCGTGACACAATAGACTCCCGTAGTGAAGTCATTCGATGATTACTTGGAAAAGTGTTGCAGGGCCCCTTTAAGGCATATAAGGGGTATTCAGACGGGGGAGAAATGCTCGGGGGATGAAGGCGGAACCTAGTGACGTCAGCTCGCGAGGAGAAGTCTCCACAAGTGCGCCCTACTCTCACGGACGGGGCGAACGGAGGGGGAGACCAGTGTTACCAGACTACTCCTGTGGCTTGTACCGCCCGTTTCACCAGCTGCTGACGACGATGACCCCAGCTACAGATGACCCCAACTGCAGACTGGACACCCACTGCCGCTCTCTGCAGGAGCAAGTGCAACAATGTGGCCAAACAAGAGCCCGAAATTCCGCCACATCCACCACCGCCGTGGGATCGTTTGTCCTTTCGGGGCAAAGGTCCCCGTCTCCTCCGAGGAGCCGCGGGGGGGTCACGCCCACTCGCTAATCCGTGACGTCGCGGTCACGTGATCCGCAATCCCCCCGTCTCCCCCGAGCATTTCTCCCCCGTCTGAATACCCCTATACGTACACGTGCATGCACGGTTGGAACGCTCGTTCCCGCGACGTTTCTTGTTCATAATCTTACCACCTCAGTACTCCATCTACCCCTGCGTTTCTGTCTTGTTCGAACACTGAGTGGGTATGGTAAACATATATTATACCAGTTTCTTAAGCTTCATTAACCTTATCTGGGGCAGCCCCAATAAGGAACATCTCCTTGAGACATCTATGACAGTTCCCACAAGGATGAAAAATCCTTGGTACAGAGGGTGTGGTTGGAGCCAACATTTTCGACAAGTGGCCTTGTCTTCTTCAAGGCAGCAGAACACAGCACCACTTTTTGAAACGTTGGCTCCCCCTGCTGCAAGGATTTTTCATCTCTCCAAGCCTCCATCTTCTCCTGAACTTCCGAATAGTTCCCGTGTACAGGTTATACGCAATCAAGGGACGTGGAACTGCGCTCCTGTGCAGGTCTAGGAACAGCGCTGACCGTCGTGGTGGACGAGATGGCGCTGCAACTGCACTTCGCGAAGGTGCGCTACCAGGCGCTCACTCTGTACGAGGTGGCGTTCTCTCTGTCAGCCATCGTGTATCCGCCGGTGTTCCTAATCCTGGTGGACACCTACGGCATCAACGGAGCGCTACTCGTCTCTGGCGCCCTCTCGCTCAACGGCCTAGCCGGATCGGTGGTTATCACCAGGTATGTACAGTAGGCACGTATTGAAACGCGACATCAGTTTTTCACGCTCAGTATATAACAACTGGCCCACCAACAATCAGCGTTGCAGGTTTCCTTATTTTTTTAGTATAACGACTGCGATGAGCATTCGCTCGAGATAACCGCGTCATGTCGCTAATCTGCACGTCGCTATGGGTAATGCTGGGTTGGATGTAAGCGTTCGAGTCAAATCACGCCGATATGATGCCAACTGAAGACGCTGGAAACGAAGGTACGTGCACTACTTGGCCTTTAATTGTCGCGTTTCAATCGGTGAGCATTGGAGAGCTCCTGTTCACTACTGTCTAAGCGCGCGAACAGGCGGATGGATAGATGCGAGGAGCGTCTCCTATATAACGGGGCGGTGACGTGCGCCACGAGACTCGACAAAAATAAAAATAAAAAAAACATTTTTTTCAGTTGGCCTATTGTCTTGTCTACTTCGATTAATTCGATCTTATCACAGAGAAAAAATAACATAAATTCACAGCCTAGCATTCTGCCCTTTTGGGACGTTAAACCCCAGTGAGTGAATAAACTTTATTACAAGATCCGGCATGTTTCTGGTCCGGGCTAGACCGCACAGGTAGACACCAGGAGACCTGGTTTCCCTATAGCCTCCCTGGCCTGCTGGATAGGCCATTTTGTAGCGTTAGCTACACTTGCCTAGCTGGAGCCGATTTCGCGTGGATCATCATGAGCCGTGCTGCGCATGCGCGAGGATGAGTGTGGAGCCGGCATCTCATGCGCTCTCCGCCACCGCCGCGCGCGGCTCGCCGCTGCTGGTGGCGGAAAGCGGGAGGAGTGGCGTCGTAGCCAGGCAGACAGACTGGCGCCGGCGCGCGCGACTCGCCGCCGCTGCTCTGCGCATTCGAGAGGGGTGACGTCGTAGCCATGGCGCGCGCAGCTATTCGCCTTCGCTGTGCAGTCGCCGTCTGACAATGTGCTGGTGCCGCTTGATAGCGCCTCTGACTGGCGTTTGCAGGTGGGTAACGCCATGAAGGAGGAGAGCGCAAATGCTGCTCAACGGCGCAGAAGAGCCGAGAAGCTTATGTTATCGGATCCCGAAGTAGTTGCCTGGCAATTAGCGGTTCAGCGTACGAAGAATGAACAGAGGAAGGCTAAACGTGCTGCGGAGACACTGGAGGAAAGGGAGGAACGTCTAGCAAAGCGGCGTCGCCAGGATGCTGAGCGACGTGCCCGACCACCTCTGCAGCAGCAACAACAAGACGCCGTCGATGACGTCAAGGCTCGCCGATCGACTGCCTATACTGTGAAACTTAGCGAAAGCGCCAGTGCGACTCGGACCTTCGAGACGGACTTCGTAAACAATCCGTTTGGATACGTGTGCGACGTGTGTGAAAGACTATGGCACATGAAAGACTTGACGCCGCTAAGTAGTGCCATGCGTGAAACGTTGAGTTTAGTGGCGGCGCCTGAGTTGGGTGAAACCGTGGCGCGGGTTTGTACAACGTGCAAGAACTTTCTCGTTAAGCAGAACATTCCGCTCTTTAGCGTTACCAATGGGTATCGTTACCCGGCCATGCCGCCAGGTCAACCGGTTCTGAACGATGTGGCCGAATGCGTGTCATTGGAGCAGCAGTAAGCATGACAATCAAGCTAATCCTAGACAATCTGGAAAGCTCAGAATAATCAGCTGAACCTTTGCTAACGCTACGTATATCCTGGCATGGCCGAGCTAAGCCACTGCAAATTTTTTGGTCTCCGACCCCCGAGCTGAGCAGCATTAGCCGCCACCCCTCCGCCACCCCTCCGGAGGGCCTCAGGAGAACTTGTTGATAGGTTGGGACATTCGCACAGTGTATGTTTATACGAAGCCCTTTCTGTTGTGGATAGTTTGCATTCGTTGTCCGGGTGTAGGTGTGGGTTGCTCCTGTGGAGGTGCACAGGGTTAGGGTAGGAGTTCGTTTGTAGCTGTCGGTATTCAGACGCTTGTTTCCTGTCTAGACTCGGGTGAGGTGCGGGGAACGCTCCCTGTCTCTCTGTAGTGTTGTGTGTATATTATGTGTAGCTTGGAAATCTGTCTGTGTGGTACGTCGGCGGCGCCAGGGATGTTCACCGGAGGGGGTTGCGCGGCTTGTTAATTCTCGCGACAACTCGTGGGCCATCTCGTTGGGATTGGAGCTATCAGTCTCTGTGTGCACCGGGAACCATATTAGGTATTTGTGTTCATCTACTTTGTTGAGTTCTTGGCTATTAACGAGGATTCTGAGGGCTTGTTGTGAAATCCGTCCTTGCGTGAAATTTCTGTAGCTACTTGCCAGTCACTCAGTATGAATTTGTGTTTGTTGGAGGTGACAGTTATGGCTATGGCGACCTCCTCAGCCTCTTCTATCTTTTTAGTTGTGACAGTTCACGCGTTAATACACATGCCCGACGTGTCAATCGCGACAGCAAGGTGGGCTTTGTGTTCAGGGTATGGGCTAGCATCTACGAAAAGAGATTGACTGTTTGTGCCGTGTGCTTTGAGCAATGCTTTGGCTCTGTGTCTTCTGCCGTCCGCGTTGGTGATGGGGGTCATGTTTTTCGGTATCGGGTTAGCGACGATCTTAATCTGATTGTATTGGTGACGTCATGTTTGGTCCCATGTTGTGTATGGTACATTATTCCTAATTTGGTCATTATATTTCTTCCCATTTTGGTAGTAGTGAGCTGTTCAAGCTGAAATATGCGCTGAGCTTGCGCTCTCTCTTCAAGTGTATTATGTATTCCTAGCTGAAGAAGTAGGTCTGTGCTCGCATACTCTGGTATTCCTATCGCTTGCTTGTAGGCCTTCCGGATGAGCGCATTTATTTTGTTGGCTTCTGCTTTTTGCCAGCTGTGGTATGCTGCTACATACGTTATGCGGCTTATTACGAAGGCCTAGCTGCATTAGACGGATGACGTACGTGGTCTTCTTTCACGCCTTGGTGTTTATTTGTGACGCTGCGAATGAGTCTCATCGCATTCATGACTTTGGCATTTAGCCTGCGTACGATCTCGCCGCTGGTGCCGTTAGCCTCGATTAATAATCCGAGTACATAGGTAAAAACAGCACAAACGAAACGAAACACAAGGAAGACACGGGACAGAGTGCTGTCCCGTGTCTTCTGTGTCTACGCCAACTAGCCTGCCAGCAAATGTTATCAGCACTCTGTCCCGTGTCTTCCTGGTGTTTCGCTTCGTTTGTGCTGCTTTTACCTATGAACTATGCATCACCAACTTGCCTGCCAGTAAATGTTGATGCAATCCGAGTACACGTATTTTTGGGACTATCGGCATCGTTGTGCCTTCGTGTACATGAATGCTAATTTCCTGGCGTTGCTGCTTGTTTTCCTGGGACTTGGGTGGTCTACTTCTGATTGCTGGCCTGTAGAGAAGCTCAGAACTCTAGTTCTATGTAGCCGTCGCTGCCATCACTGACCCATATCTTGATGTCATCCGCGTATATAGAATGATTTATTCCTGGGATTTTATCTAGCTCCTTCGGTAGCCCAATCATGATTCGATAAAGAGCATTGGTGATGTTACGGAGCCCTGTGGTGTGCCTGTGCAGCCCAGTTCTTGGAGGTCAGATGTAAGACCTCGTAAGCTGATTCTTGTTTTCCTGTTGGTTAGAAAGTTCCTGACGCAACAAATATTATTATTAGCAGTTTGCCCCTTACGGCAGAATGTCCTTATTTTTTCCACTATTTATTTTTGTCCTTTCTCTCTACTTTTCTGCCATCAATACTCTAGCGTTCTCTTACTTATTTCAATCGCGGACGTGTTCAGCTTTGCATTGTTGTCCCTAAAACCCAAGGCTTCTTGAAGGCTCGTGGCCAAACACACCTGGGTGGACATCTTTACATTCAATCAGAACATGCTCCATCGTTTCCTTAGCTTCCCTACAGCATGTACACATTTCTTCTTCTTTACTGAATCTCGCTTTATAACTACGTGTTCTAAAGCAACTCGACCTCACTTCAAGCACTAAAACGCTTCCCCTTGAATTATCATAGTATGCCTTCGTCCTTATCTCGTGCTTGCCATTTCGGTAGTTGCACAGAGCCGTTTTTTTAACACGAAAGTGTTTTATGCCAGGTTCCACCAAGACCTTCACGACGTATTTTCGGCACTGAAATACGTCAGCAAAATGAACGCCATCAGACGTGTTGCATCAGATGGCAAAGCAAAAAACACTATAAAAAGTTCTGTTAACAGGAGTCGAGCCCATGACCTCTCGGTCCGGGACGATCGCAGGCGGGCATTGAGCCCACTGAGCTACCGCCGAACACATAACGGAGGCTACACGAACGCGCCTTTTATCTTTCACACTTTCCTCTCACAGTGCTCTTCGATGGATGGATGGATGCTATGAGCGTCCCCTTTTAAACAGGGCGGTGAGATGTGTGCTACCAGGCTCGAAAAGAAAAAAACTTCGTTGCCACCGCAATTAGGTCCGGCAACGTGTCGTTGCTACGACCGTCCCATTCGGCGCGTTTCCATTAGGAGAAGTGTAATTTCGTCAACGCTTTAACACACCGCGAGGTGGCGGCTTTAGCCCAAGCCTCGCCTATAGCATCCATCCATAACGAAAAATAGTTCTCCGACGCTTGCCTGGCTGTCACACCACCTTCCCCGCTCGCCCTGTGAGAATTAACGGCCAGGCTAGAGGGAAGACACGACGCTTTGAAGGAGTGCATATCGAGTGTCAATGTTTACAAGTGCTTGTTGATGCCATCTTTGCGCGGGATTCACCATAAGCGGTGTCCAGGTATACCTTGACAGCTTCAGCTACCGCAAGGGTTAAATCATGATCATGGGCGTTAGTCGTCGGTACGGAGATGTGCCACTAGGCGTCAGCGTGGGTGCGTCCACATAGGCGGTGCTATATGTGCCATACAACAATAGACATTATACAAGCTCTCATATACCAATGCCCTATAAATAGTCAACTACTTCTGTGACAACACGTTTCGATTTCGTGTTATACCGATTCCTATGACGGAGGGATCAGCTATCTTTTTTTCCATCGCTTCTATCCAATAAATCCTCTCCGCCTCTTTGACTTCTCGCTTAATACTCTTTGTTGCCATATTCCCCACACTACCAGCCGCGTGCTTGCTGGGGAGTCTCCTCGTTCTTTTTCTCCACAGTGAGTCAACGCTGTTCCTATACAAATACCAGAACACATTCTCTGCTCATCTACTTTCTTTCATATCCCTTAGCCTCTCTTCGAACCTAATTTTACTCAGCTTGCCTCGCCTCAATACTTGTCCTCCCATATGGCCCTTTATATCCTCAGTAGTCGTCTTCCCGTGAGCGCCCAATGCGAGGCGTCCCACAGTCCATCCAGTCCTGATTGTACATCTGACTTCATGCACACCACTGAGTTCCCAAATGTAAGCCCCGAAACCATTACACCTTTCCACAGACCTCGAAGCACCTCGTACCTATTGTATCCCCGTAACGCTCTGTGCTTCATTATTGAAGCATTCCACTTTCCCTTTGCTGCCGAGGCTTCTTCCTGTGCCTCCTTGTATCTATCACCCCCATTTGCCCATACTCCGAGGTACTTGTATTCTCTTACCTTCGGTATTTGTTGGCCCTGTATTGGGCACCGCCTGATCAATGGGACCATTGAATACCATCAACCCTCATTTTGTTACACTAAGTCCTAGTCCTATAGCTTCACCTTCCCTTCTGCATATATCCACCAGCCGCTGTATACCATCTCGGCTGTCCGCAAATAAGACATCAGCAGCATAAAATAAACCTGGAAGCTGCTGCGGCCTCTTTTTGTAACAGATTGAAAGCAATGTTGCCACTTTCTAGCGCTTCTAGCGACACCTTGCAGTACTTGCGGTGTCTTACGGAGTGTGCGCAAGAGCATGCGCGGCCTAAGAAACATGCAGACTTCTTTGCACGAGTGACAACGTTACCAAGTGCCGGTGTTTAACGGAATACGCACTTGGCCTCAGGGCGCTTCCGGCATCTCGATGCCAAAGAATCACGATGCCGCAAAATTATTTCTGACCAAATGATGCGTGCTTTCTGGCTGCTCCGAGAGTACGCGGTCACATAAAAAAGTGACAACCTTGGGTAATGCGCACGGCGGGCGAAACAAAGGGCTTACCGACATCAAGTTTGGTTAAAAGCAACGCGCGAGATCTGCACGTCTATTAGGCCGCGCATGCTCCTGGGCACACTTCGTATGACCCTCAACCGCCGCAAGGTGTCACCCCGTAGAGCAAAGCCGGCTGCTGGCCCGCTCTACACAAAAATGGACGGGACTGTTCGTGGGAGTTGTGTACCTAACAAATTGGTACACGAGTACAACTACGCTTGTGCCTGACTACACTGAAGACGTTGCACAATGCGACCATTGGTCTTAGGATAATTTGCCACCGAAATATTTTGGCTTTATTCTCTTTTCAGTTCACTGCTTACATTACTTCCTTTGGCCACCACTCTAAATGCACATCCCGGAGTTCCTGTTTGAATAGGTTCGTTTATTGTCTGCACTGAATGTTGACAGGCCCGTGTGGTTACCACCGGACATTCCGCTGCCACCGTTGTATCGGCGTGCATCGGATGTCGCCGCCGAAGCGGATGCAGTGTCGCCGGCCTCACCCGTGGAGAAAGGTGCGAAAGGAGACTCCGCCGGAGATGCTAAAGAAGTGGCTGCTGCCGACAAGTCGGACTCGAACAAGGTGCGTATTAAGGCGAAAGCCTTAGACGCGAAAACTGACCGTCGGTGTGTCTTCAAGATTTGGGGAGACCTGACGATACATCGCGATACCGGCGTCGGCGTCAACACGAATGATGCCAAAAAGTAAGCAATTAAAGTCTGTCAAACGTCAAGTGATACTCAAGTGAATGTGTGTGTGTGTGTGTGTGTGTGTGTGTGTGTGTGTGTGTGTGTGTGTGGTGTGTGTGTGTGTGTGTGTGTGCAGTCGGCATTTTAAAGTCGCATGACCTCAATGTAACACGACGTTATTAATGACCGCACAGATGGTAAGAATTTGTGACGTCATAGCGACTTCTTCAACAAACAGCTGAGGAGCGCACAACATACAAAGAAAAGAACAAAGACAGGCGCTGTCTTTGTTTCTTTCTCTTTCCGTTGTCTGCTCCTGCGCTCTTTGTTGAAGATGGATTACCAACTAGCCCATTCTCAAAGCTTGCATCTTAGTGACGTCAGCACACGACATCATCGCTTGGTCAAAGGCTGGCCGATCACGGAGGCTGTGCAAAACCGTGGGAGGCGCAGAAAGCTTGTAATACCTCTGATTGTGGATGCAGTGAAACAAAGCTTTCGCAAGTGGGGGAGGGGGGGAGGAGGAGGGTCAATACATTGAACAACAAGGAAAAGATGGCTTTCGCCTTCGAGTCGTTGTAGGCGATTGCATAAGGGACCCTGTGAGTTTTCTTTTAACGGGAAGGTCTCACTGAGTTGATCAATTGATCAATCAATCCTCTCCTATAACGTGCGCTGACCTTGCACAGTACACGGGCCTCTATCATGCATTTCGCCACCAGTAAAGCACGACCGCGGCCGCCTGGATCGAACCCGCGGCTTTCGGGTCAGCAACCAAGCACCACAACAACTGAGCCACCGCGGCGGCTACAGGGTGACTATTTATCGCCGCCACGTTTGGGTAGGAAATACCATCAGCAGTAATAAGTGATGGCGGCGAAGCCCACCGACTGCAATAGCATTGAGTTATTGCAAGCGAAGAACATTGCCTCACAAGCCTTCCTTAATTATTAGATGTCACTTAACTCATCTTTAAACGTAAGGATTCTTAGGTGGGCTTATTGGCTCACGAGCATACTACGGGGTAGTGAAACACAGAGGACACATTGCAGTGCCCTGTCCTGTGTGTATCGCTGTCCCGTAGTTTGCGCTGTTTTGCCATAATGCTCATTTTTAAGTTGCGCTGTGAAAGGCATTGTTGTGTACGATATTAGTAGAAAAAATCCGGCAGATCCCACGCACTGTGAGAATCGATGTAATGTGAAGCAGCCAGCAAAGAGCTGCAACATCGCCTTGTTTGTCTTTGCGGCAAATGAAGTCATTCATGTCATGACATCTACTCCACTATATATCGTATGGCTGTCATGCATGCATGCGGGTATTTGCAATATAGTATATACCATGCTAATGAAACGTATATTCTGGTACATACAATGTATAACCTGCCATTTATGTTCGTCGCGCACTGATTTCATGATATACCAGTTTTGTTATATATCCACTTAACAAAACAGCCAGAAGCGCACCAAGACAGTGGCATGTAAATCATGCCGTACATGACATGCATGTCATGATCTTCATGAATACCAGTTTTGGTGTATGTCAAGCTAGCGAACCAGCCGCGAGCGCAGCATGAGTATGGCTTGTAAATCATGACATGCAGGTCATGATTGTCCTGTTACCACCTGCCATTTATGTTCGTCATACACTCACGTCACGCACTACCAGTTTTGGCATAGGCGTGCGCAGGGTTCCCCTTCGGGGGGAGGGGGCGAAGGTAAAGTCCCTGGATATTTTTGGGAAAGTACCGTCTTTCTTTTAACCGAGTCGCCACGCCGAGCACCCTCCTCACCCGCCTTCCACCTCCCCGCTTCACGCGCCGTCGCCCGGGAAACGCACGCGAACCTCTTTCTTGTTTTCTTCGCGTTACTACCAAGGTTCCGGCACTTCGCGGTCAACCAACGTTGCGCGCGTTATTAGCGTGACATAGCATTCTTCATAGGAAAGTGGCGCGAGTCGGGTTATAGGGCGGGCGCCCGCACGGTGGCCGTTTGGGAGAGGATATAGATAAGGTTTGGACACTTGGGAGAGGAGGGTTGGACACTTTGGAGAGGATATGGAGGAGAGTGTCGCTACTTTCTATTTATCAAGGGACTTTAGGCGAAGGTTCATCGCGGCGCCCCCTCCCTATTAAGTTAATGTATGGGGCGGAATTTGCGCCCCCCTCTGCTTAGGTGACTAGGGGGGGCGGCCGCCGCCTGCCCCCCCCCCCCCTTTGCGCATGCCTATGAGTTTTGGGTATGTCATGCTAGCGAAGCGGCCGCGAGCGCACCATCAGTGTGGCATGTAAATCATGCCCAGCATCACATGCATATCTGATTGTCATGTTACCACCTGTCATTTATGTTCGTCATACAGTCAGGTCTCGCAATACCAGTTTTGGTGTATGTCAAGCTAGCGAACCGGCCGTGAGCGCACTATGAGTGTAGCATGTAAATCATGCCCTACATGACATGCATGTCACGAGTGTCATGTTACCACCTGTCATTTATGTTCGTCATACAGTCAGGTCTCGCAATACCAGTTTTTTGGTGTACGTCAAGCTAGCGAACCGGCTGCGAGCACACCATGACAATGGCATGTAAATCATGCCCTGCATGACATGGATGTCATTATTGTCATGTCACTACCTGTCATTTCTGTTCATCATGCAGTCACGTCACGTAATACCAGTTTTGATGATCAATGTCAAGCTAGCGAACCGGCCGCGAGCGCATGAGCGTGGCATGTAAATCATGCCCTACATGACATGCATGTCACGATTGTCATGTTACCACCTGTCATTTATATTTGCCCTGCAGTCACGTCACACAACACCAAATCTGCTACATGTCAAGCTTGCGAAATGGCCGCGAGCTCCCCGAGACCATGTCATGTAAATCATGCTGTACATAACACACGTGTCATGATTTTAATGTTATGACCTGTCATTTACGATTGTCATACAGTCACGTTATGCCATACCAATTTTGGTTTACATCCCGTTAACGGCCAGGAGAGCACAAGTCGTAGGCGGCCAGACAGACAGACAGACAGACAGACAGACAGACAGACAGACAGACAGACAGACAGACAGACAGACAGACAGACAGACAGACAGACAGACAGACAGACAGACAGACAGACAGATAGATAGATAGATAGATAGATAGATAGATAGATAGATAGATAGATAGATAGATAGATAGATAGATAGATAGATAGATAGATACGCTCAAAGTCGCACAAGTTCGCTAAGAAATGCTTCGCATTTAAAAGAAACGAGAGACACGTCGTTGGCGCTTCAATTATCATCTATCACGTTATTCCTACTAATAGTGTGTGCAACAGTGCCTGAAACAGCGCAACTTAAAGATGAAGCTACGTAAAGGCGGCCAGTTGAAAGCTACTGCTCTCATTTCGTGTCCTTCCTTTTATATTGCCCTATAGGCCGGCTTCCGTCCATTCCAATATGTGCAGCATCTTGACTAGCGGGCACTTTCTCATATGAAAAGTTTTGTCGTGACAACGTTTCGTGAATTAACCCACATGTCTCAGGGTCTAATTAGCTAATCTAGTTTGTTCGTAAGCGCTCTTCTAGGTCGGCTAATTCGTAGAGTTTCATAATGGAACATGAGAGAGAAATTAGAACATTAGAGAGGGGATGGACTCATAGCCTTTGGCTTTGGGTCCAACTAGTTTTCGTATTTCTGTATGTTTTACGCCTGCAAATAAAGAATTGAATTGAAATTTAAATCTGGCACTACTGTCTATGGAAGCCGCAACGCCTGGCACTTCGGGCAGCATGGAAATGATGGGTTGTACATTTATTTGCCTAAGCTTCATTCTTTCAGCTTCGTGTGGCTCCGTGTGGCCTGCAGTGCCGCTTTGCCGCAAGATGAAATTCAGCAAAAGTTCAGAAGTCTCATTTCACCACATTGACTCTTTTAGGCGGACCAATTCAAATCAGTTCACGAGTTTCACAACGAGCCATTGTTTTATCCAAAACAAAAATCAAAACACAAGAATGAACAACTCCACAAGTGCCAGCATGAAGTCTAAGCAAGTCCAAAGTGCTACCGAGCATTCCCATGGTGGCTGGACGATCGCAGTGCCACAGTTCGCTCTCGTACAGTGGATAGAATCTCTAGTAAGTACTGTAGGAAACTCTATGGGCTAACCCTTTTCGTTAGTGATATGTCGAGCACTGGACAACACTGGGCGCGTCTGCCATATTTTGTTGGGCACCGCCGCGGTATCCTCTGCTAGCGTCCCTATAAGGAGAGGCCACGGAGAGGCTGAGCCGCAGTCGTTGGCGAAGCTTTCGGACTAAAAAAATGCGCCTGTTTTTTTCGTCATCCAGCGCCGAATGGTCAGCGGAACACACTGTGCTGCCAAAAATCGACGAGAACTCAATATCGGAGCTCTGCGCTCTTGTTGTTATATGGTATTTTTTGGCACAAGGGCCAGTGGTGGCCAAAGAGTGCCAGGTCATGGTATGGGATGTGATCAATGAGGATGTTAGATGGCTGTATAAGGGCCTAAAATTGTTCGCAGTGACGGTGCGTAAAAAGTATAATTGCTAAAATCATGACAGTGGCGTGAATTGTGTGGTGAGGATAAATCAGTAGTGCTTGCGTTACTAAAATAGAGCATGGAGGTAGCACGAAAACCTCACGTACGCCCTTGAGACCAAGGGCCTGAGGTAGGTGCTTTCTCTTAAGAGACTACCGCAACATCGACCTCTTTTGAGAGGCCGTGCTACGGATCACCTGTGTATATGATGTGAAAATTACGAAGTTCTTTGAAGTATCTTAAAAGATATTCATATTTGAAAAACGGATCCTTGCCTAGCAACATTGCTGGGTGAAGTGGGATTTGCTGTCGGACTGGTACTGGAAAATGTTTTCTCCTAAGCACTTCAAGTTCTCGGCATTCCAACAAGACGTGAAGGACTGAGAGTGGCTGGCCACATTTATCACAGCTGGGTGGCTCACCACCGGATAAAAGGTACGCGTGTGTGCTGTGTGTGTGTCCTATTCTAAGTCTGCATAATGTTACTTCGGTGTGGCGTGTCTTTGCAGTGGGCGTCCAACTACAAAGGTGTGGCTTAATCAAGTGTAATTTGTTATCTAGTTCTAGATCCCATGACCTTTGCCAGAAGGCCCTGAGCTTTTTCCTTAAAAAGGGTTTCAGGTCCGTTACGGGAACCCCCATAGATGTATTAGTAGCATTTACGTGGACAGAAGTGGCTAGCTGGTCAGCCAAGACATTGCCTTCGATGTCTCTATGTCCAGGCACCCAGCATAACAAGATATGTTGGCCAGATGCATACATGGTGCAAAGGAGTGCATATAGTTCCATCACTACAGGGTTTTTATTCTTTCGGAGAGACATGATGGCTTTCACCACACTGAGAGAGTCTGTGAATATAATAGATTTTTCTAACTTTTCTTTGCTGATATGTTTCACAGCAGTCAATAGTGCAAAGGCTTCTGCTGTGAAGATACTTGTTTCTCGGTGCATAGCGCCGGATTCTGTAAATGAAGGACCGATCGCTGCATAATGAACACCGGCATGCGACTTGGAAGCATCAGTAAAAAACTCAGCACAACAGTACTTTGCCTGTAATTCAAGAAAATGTGTATGTATATGCGCTTGTGAAGCATGTTTGGAAGTTCTGATGAAGGATATGTCACAGTCAATTTGTTGGCACTGCCATGGCGGGAGTGGTCTCGCCGGAGGCATTACATGGTGTGTAACAATCGAGACATCCATTTCTTCATTAAGCTTCCTGACACGAAGTGAGAACGGCTCTCTTAGTGCCGGTCGCTTGTGGAATAGTGTGGCACATCCTGTATCATTTACAGTAGGATAAGCAGGGTGTTCAGATTGTGCATTCACTTTCAGAAAATACGTGAAGATATTGTATGACCGTTGCAAACTGAATGACCACTCGTCTGATTCCACATAGAGACTTTGTACTGGGCTCGTCCTGAAGGCGCCAGTGGCTAGGCGTATGCCCAAATGGTGAATCGGATCAAGCATTTTCAGCGCACTTGGTGCGGCAGAGTGATACACCACACTTCCGTAGTCTAAACGTGTCTTGACAAGACTCTTGTAGAGGTTCATTAAGCACTTCCTGTCACTTCCCCAAGTTGTGTGTGACAGTATTTTTAGGATATTCATTGTTTTTAGGCACTTTGTTTTAATGTACTTGATGTGTGGGATGAAGGACAGTTTTGAGTCAAGAATGACACCTAGAAACTTATGTTCTTTGTTGACCTGCAAGCGTTGTCCATCCAGCGTAACCTCAGGATCTGATACAAGGCCTCTTTTTCTGTTAAAAAGAACACACGAGCTTTTAAGGGGGTTTATCTTAAAACCATTTTCATTTGCCCACTTAGTTATTTTGTTCAGGCCAAGCTGAACTTGTCGCTCACAGATTGAAAGGTTACATGATTTGAAGCCTATTTGGACGTCATCAACATATACACAGTAAAACATTGTGGGAGGAATAACCGTACGAAGGGAGTTCATTTTTACAATGAAGAGGGTGCAGCTAAGCACTCCTCCTTGTGGCACACCAGTTTCTTGAGTGAACGGTTTTGACAGGACATTTCCCACTCTAACGCGAAAAGTGCGATTGGACAGGTAACTTTCTATTGTTTTGAGCATGTTGCCCCGAACACCCAACGCGGACAGGTCTTTGAGGATTCCAAATCGCCATGTTGTGTCATAGGCTTTCTCGAGGTCGAGAAATACGGAAAGAAAAAACTGTTTATGGATAAAGGCATCTCTAACTATTCCCTCAATGCGAACAAGGTGGTCTAGTGTTGAGCGACCCTCCCTGAAGCCGCACTGAAGTGGGTCTAGTAGGTTGTTGTTTTCGAGAAGATAGATTAATCGCCGGTTTATCATTTTTTCATAGAGTTTGCACAAGCAGCTCGTCAATGCTATTGGCCTATAGCTACTGGCTAAGGACGGATCTTTCCCTTGCTTGTGTATTGGAATTATAATGGCTTCTTTCCAAGACGTTGGAATGTACCCAGCTGCCCACAAGGTGTTGTAGAGAGACAGAAGTGCATTCTGTGCTTCGGGGTGTAAGTTCCTGATCATTTCATACATTATACGATCACCACCTGGTGCTGAGTTGTGGCAGGAGTTCAAAGCGGCCTTGAGTTCGGCTACATTAAACGGACGGTTGTAAGGTTCATCTTTTGCGCACTTTCGTTCAAGGCGTTCCCGCTCAGCGCGTTCCTTGAACCTCAGGAAGGTTGGATTATAGTGGGATGCGCTAGAAATATGTTGAAAGTGTTCACCCAGAAAGTCTGCCTGGTCTTCCATGCTATTGCCTTCGGTATTTACTAAGGGTAGTGGTTGTGTTTCCCGGCCATTTATTTTGTTTAGGCTATTCCACACCTTACCCTCATCCGTATAAGAGTTTATGTTAGATATGTACTTTTGCCAGCTTTCTCTCCTAGCCTGTCGACGGACTCGTCTGCCCTGCGACTTTGTTTGCTTGAAATTAACGAGGTTCTCAGCTGTTCGATGGTCGCGAAGTAAAGCCCAAGCTTTGTTCTGTTTTTTTCTTGCCTCCCTACATTCTTCATTCCACCAGGGTATACGACGTTTTCTAATTTGTCTGTTGGTTTGTTTAATACATTTTTCAGCAGCGTCTATAATAAAATGTGTTATATACGCCACAGCGTCGTCTATGCTAGAGGAAGCAATGTCATCCCACTGTAGATATGTGTGTTCTTGGAACAGCTCCCAGTTTGCGGACTTAATTTTCCAACGAGGAAGCTGGGGGGAACCACTGTCTCGTTTTGTTAAGCTTATCGCTATAGGGAAGTGGCCGCTTCCGTATGGGTTTTTAATAACCTGCCATTCAAGATACGGAACTAGAGTACTGGATGTGATGGTTAAGTCGATAGATGAGTATGTTTGGTGCGTGGCATTGAAGTATGTGTGTTCGTTTTTGTTGAGCAGACATGCACCAGTAGAGAATAGGAAATTTTCTATCAGTCTTCCTCTCGCATCACAACGAGAATCTCCCCAAAGAGTGCTATGTGCATTGAAATCTCCAACTAGTAAATAGGGTTCAGGAAGCTCATCAATTAGGTTCTGGAATTCAGTTCTAAGTCTATAGCCTGGGGGAATGTATAATGAGATGACAGTGATTAGCTTGTTAAAAAGCACTCCTTGAATAGCGACTGCTTCTAGATGTGTTCTCAGATGGAGTTGCCTGCAGCTAACGCTACTGTCAACTATGATCGCCACACCACCGGACGAAGTGTCTGCGTCGTCACGGTCCCTGCGGAATATGGCATATTGTCTGAGGAACTTTGTGTGTGTTGGTTTAAGATGTGTTTCTTGAACACACAGCACTTTTGGACTGAATTTACGCAGGAGCTCATTTACGTCGTCTAGATTATGCAGAAGACCTCTGACGTTCCATTGCAATACCTGCGTATCCATCTTGAATGGAAGGTTAGTGCTGTGTGTTTAAAGAAACCTCAACTTACGGAGCTCTTTCTAGGCCCCGTAATAGGAATTTTTCCTTTCTTAGAGCGGTCGACAGAGTCGCGCCGCTCCTTTGGCGCTTTCCGCGCCGCCTCACTCGAACTAGTGTCCATCACCTCTTGCGAGGCGTTGGATGTTCGTCGAAGAGGTTTCGCCTCAGGAGGCAGAGCCTTTGGGCCCACCTGCTCAGAGGCTGGTGGGTCCTTTTTTAGAGATGGCGATGCAGCACTGGCTGCAGCCGCCGAGGGGGAAGTTGGCGTCACTGCCAGCTCACTACGTGTGCGCTGGACAGCCGCCGGAGGCCGTTGTGACGCTGCCCCCTGTCGCGCCACATCGGCAAAGCTACCATTCGGTAGGTAGGAAATAAGCCTGCGTGCCTCCCTGAAGGAGATGTTTTCTTTGACCTTAATTGCAACTATTTCCTTCTCTCTCTTCCATGATGGGCACGATCGCGAGTACGCGGCATGGTCCCCATCACAGTTCACACAGTGTGCAGCATTTTCGCAGGACTCGGACGGATGTTCAGTTGCACTACATTTTGCACAGGTAGAGCGGCCGCGGCAGTTTTGTGAACTGTGGCCGAATCGCTGGCACTTGAAGCATCGGAGAGGATTTGGAATGTAGGGTCTGACTTTGAGTTTGATGTACCCTGCCTCGATCGTTTCGGGCAGGATACTGGAGCCAAAAGTAAGGATTAGATGCTTGGTCTGTATTTCCTTTCCATCGCGCCTCATGCTAATTCTCTTCACATTCAGGACATTCTGGTCACTCCAGCCCTCAACAAGTTCAGCCTCAGTTAGTCCCATGAGGTCATCATCTGAGACAACACCACAGGATGTGTTCATCGTGCGGTGGGGGGTGACTGTCACTGGGACGTCCCCAAATGATGTTAGATTCAACAGTTTCTGATGCTGCATTTGGTCGCGGAGTTCTAAGAGGAGATCTCCATTTGCCATTCTCGATGCTTTGTAGCCTGCTCCAATTGTATCTGACAGTGTTTTCGAGACCAGGAAAGGTGAGATCATTCTCACTGTCTTTCCTGCTTTTTCGGAATGTACAACATGATAACGTGGAAAGGTTTCTTTCTGGTGTCCAACAAAGCGAAATACATCTTCGGTGCGCCCCCTCTTATGGGGACGATCGGGAAGTTTCGGGAAAGAGCTATCCATAGGATGTCGTATGTTTCGGCAGTAACGCCAACCACCCACCACGGAGCCCAACTAGGGGACGCTGCAGGAAGTGTGAAAAGCACATCCTGCAAGCGCCAGCTGTACGTTACCGCTATAACCAAATATGGCGTATCCAAGGCTGGCTACCCACACAAGGTTAACCCTTGCCGCCATGAAAAAGGAAGTAAGTTGAAGAGAGTAGAGGACAGGAAAGGTGAACAGTGAGAGAGAAAGACGAAGATGTGGGAGAGAGATAGGAAAAGGCGACTGCCGATTTCCCCTGGGTGGGTCAGCCCAGGGGTGCCGTCTACGTGAAGCCGGGGCCAAAGGGGCGTGTTGCCTCTGCCGGGGGGCCTTAAAGGTCCAATCACCCGGCGTCGGCTCAACCCCCAGGATCCCCTTTTCCCCGGACACGGCAAAGCCACGCACGGCGAGGCGTGGGAAGGGGTCGAAACCCCCCCGTTAGCTAGGGTCCGTGGTGTCGCTACACACCAAACGCCTGCTTGCGCAGACGCCCCTGCGGGGAAAAGATGGAAGGAAAGGAGTAAAGAAGGAAACAAAGAAAGAAGCAAAGAAAGGAAGAAAGAAAGAACGAAAGAAAAGAACAAAGAAGAAAAGGAACAGAGAAGGAACGAAAGGAAAAATAAAGAAAGTAGGAAAGAAAGGTAAGAAAGAAGGAAAGAAAAGAAGAAAGAGAGAACCAAAGAAAAAAAGGAAGAAAGAAAGGAAGACAGAACTAAGAAAGGAAGAAAATCAAAGAACAAAAGAAAGACAGGAAGAAAGAAAGAACGAAGGAACGAAGCAAGAAGGAAACAAAGAATGAAAGAACGGAAGAAAGAAAGAAAAAAGAAGTGCATTGCTTTTCTATATTCAGGTGGGTGAATTGAGGTTTCAGGGGCGTCTTCCGATTTTCTAATCTACTATGAATGAATTCACGAGTTTGTCGTTCTGTGTTTCTTCCCCCAAAGTCCACACCTCAATTTTCTGCCCTATGTCATAACCCGATTCCACTATAAACGATTAAAATACGGTAAGAGTATTAGCAAATCGCATAGCTGCAAGCCCTCCACACATTAGGAGAGCTAGTGAAGTAATGGCCAACAAGGTAATCGTGGTTCGTACGCTCATCTTAAAAGTATAGCTGGAAATCGCATTGATTTCATCAACACCGCAGTGCGCAGAAAAAGATGTACATAGCAGCTTGCAATAAACATTGGTTCGGTACTACGCTAGCCCAACGACGAAAATGATTGTAGTACGCTTCTTTTATATGAAAAGTGAAGGGAAAATTCTGTACTAATCATTTATAATATGGAGGGTGATTACTTAAGTTGAAGAGATACAGAATTCTTTCTTAAAATTCCCCTCAATCGGTGTTGTATATCTGCCACTTACAAATACTACACACTGATATATTTATATATAACAAATCAGTAATCATTTCTCGGTAAGAAATACGTGCAGCAAGTTTAACTTACCATACGCTCCGCTTAAGTAGTCCTCGCTACTATCACTTAGTTCTGGATCTGCAATGTACGTAAGAAAAGAAATACTTGTAACTTGAATAAAAAAAAACGTGCAAGTCAGAGTTATAAACGCTAACCTACAAATTCGTTTTCGCAATACACGATGACTGATTATGCCGGTCTACCTTTTGTATTCAGTGGAAATAAATAAAGGTCCCACTTTTTCCCGAAAGCTGAAGCGCCGCCAAAGACATTTCAGCTTATAGCCATACAGAGACTGTTCGCTTTATCGAGCATGTTTATTGCAGTAAGCATCCGGGGTGCTACTAATTACAGAGCATGGTGTCTCCACGCACAGGCGAGCATGGACATACTTCACTCAATGACCACAAAATCTGACTTTCACAACGCTGGCGAGGTTTACAGAGAAAAGTTATTCGGTTACAATAAACTACAACAGTACGCAAATGCATGAAGTTTTTCAACGTATCTCCCAGATAACGCCGGCGGGGAAGTTAGACGCAGCGATATACGGGGATGCGCACGGAGATACACTCAGACGCAGCGGCCAAGCACATCGGCTCGCTCAACAGTTGACACTTCCGTGAGTTACCTGCAGGATAAGAGGACCACGACCCATCTTACGACCTCTGAAGCACGGAGGAATGGGCTGACCGCTATCCCGGCTGTCTAGACGAGAGACACACGCTTCACATTGAACTTCACTGCCTATTTCATAACGTACCGTCCGCGTCGTGCATGAG
Source organism: Rhipicephalus sanguineus (assembly GCF_013339695.2). Taxonomy (NCBI): domain Eukaryota; kingdom Metazoa; phylum Arthropoda; class Arachnida; order Ixodida; family Ixodidae; genus Rhipicephalus; species Rhipicephalus sanguineus. The sequence continues at coordinate 92,831,203 of NC_051184.2, read as the reverse complement.
GATCTCATCGCACATGGGCTTCGTGCTGACTACTTCGGCGTCGACGGGAGGTTTTCGAGGTAGGGTCCCTATACCTGGCGCCGCAACAAAAGCTGAATGATAAGCCGGCGCTGGCAATGCGACTAGGAGAAATCCTACAAAGAGACAGACAGACAGACAACGAACTTTATTGGATCCTACCAAGAGAAATGGCGTTTTTATGAAACTAACCTTTCTTTCCATCCTCCCGCTGGCGTTCATTGTTTTGCTATCAGAAAAGGCACCTACTTTTGGCTCACTTGTTTTGCCTCTACACGACGCTAAGGACGTGATTGTTTCCACAGAGTCGCCGAGCTTGTTGTACATGGGTAATCGAGGCTACGCTTGCGACATGAAACTTTTAGGGGTAACGAAACACTAGCACAGTGAAAACAACCCGTTTTGATGGTAAGCAAACTAAGCAATGGACGGAATAACGTAGAACTGTTTCGTATTCCACATCCCTCACACCTATTCCCTATCCCTCACTATCTCCGTGATTGGACGTGATCGCTTGTCGGTCACGTGATCGAACAAAAGCCACGAAGACGTGCCATCGCATACTGGCTATTTATTTGCGGTTACCGAGTACACAAGAGCACAATTATTTTCTACAGCATCTTCCTCGCCACTAGTTATTCACATCTATCGCTATGGAATTTTTTGTTTCGCCTAAAATCGCCTGTCTACCTAGTGACGTCAGAAAATCGTGCAAACTCTCGACGTTAAAATGACGTGCATGCACAAAACAGCTCGTTTGTCTCGAAAGAAAAGGTATCCACCCTCACCGAATAGCCGGACAGCGGCGCCTTCCAAATGAAATAGCAAATAGCTGACTGTCGATCTCCTTGGCGGTGGTTAGTCATACCTGCTGGCAGGAATGGACTTATTGGCGTAAAGCCAGTATCCTGTGTGGTGTATAAAAAGCCGAAGGGCCGTCGTTGCGCGTTGTGACGTTACTTCGGTATATGCTTTGCTCAGGATGGGTCTCCTATAAAGTCTCGCTGCAAGCTTCCGCGGATCGTTGCGAGCTACGGCACGATATACGGAATGGGTGAACGAAACGATTGGAGTCATAGGCGGAACCCTCAATCTCCGCTTTATGTCGGCGCGTTTCGCCGAACAAGCCTCAATGACTAACGCCTGCGTATTTAGTCGCGTGAATCGATTACATAAATGGCGTCAGAACAGGCGACTTTATATGTTCTCTAGAGAGAAAGCGAGATATCTGGTGTTCTGGACGGAACATGTTATAGCTTCGCATTCGTGCTTGCGTTGCCAGTGACGGAAATCTGACGTCAGGCAGAACGAAACAAAAACACGACCGAACACATGTAAGCCATCCCGCCTCATATTGAAGTGTCTTACGGCGAAAGTTAGACATTTTATTATTTATTGTACTATTATTGTATACATTAAAGTGGTCCCGAAAGAGTTTTGAAGCAATAAGTTTTGAAGAACCAGTTTTGAAGACCCCAGTATCAGCTTCACGAATTCGTTGTCGGAAAAATTTCTCTAATCTGGAAGAACGAGCCGAGTTAGAGTGATGTGTCTCTCGCATCAAGCGCTGCCATTCTTCTCGCACCCTGACGAACGCCCTAGAAGCCACAGAGGGAGGGACTGCAGCGGGAGAAAGCAGTTACTACAGTAGGCGTCGTGACCTTGACCGCGCGTAATTAAACGCGATCGCTCTCTCCCGATTGCAAACGTGGGATTGTCCGTTGTGATTCGTGTGCGTACTGCGTAATGTTAGCAGACTATGGAGTTCGGCATCGGCACGCGGCGGCACCCCATGGCCAGAAGCGCATCTGATCCCAACGCCGCTTTTGAATTTTGTCAGCTGTTAGTCAAAAGCATGCTGTTTGTTCTTCGACGTCAAAGAGCAGGCGCCGGCAGCTCCCAAAAGAGTGAGCATACGCCTCTACATTAAAAGAGGGCACCTGAGATAATGGCAACCGCACGCTCCGCTTGTATACTCTCCTTGGCGCGCACGACTGGAACCTTTGACTGAACTGTTTATTTCTGTGTCTGCTTTCCGCAGGATATGTTTTTTCGCCAAGCACGAGGGCTGGTTCACGACCCCTTTAAGCACTTCTTTTTTGTTGTCTCGACGAACGCGACGAAGCTACAAGGGAGAGATGATACGGGGAAAGAGGCTGAGTAAGCGCACATCATCACCTTGCTAGCTAGTTAAGAAAGTGATCGCTCTCTGCTGTTCTGATTTCTGTGTGCGTTGGTGTCAATACTCTGCAATGTTAACATACAATTGAGCTCTGCGTCAGCAGCTCGCGGCACCCGGCCCCAAGTACATCGGATCCAAATGCCGCTCTGGAATTATGTCGCCTTCGGCCAATAGCATGATTTCTGTTCTGCGACGCCAAACAGCAAGTAGCGGCAGCTCCGAAGGAAGTAAGCACAGGCCTCTATCAAAAGAGGGCGCCTGAGAAAATGGCAACTTCGCGCTCCACTTTTAAACTCTCGCTGCTGCGCACTACGCCAAGTATGAGCTGTGCGGTTCACAGCACTGCATGCTTTCCGCAGGTTGCGTTTTTCCATCAAGGCTGAGGGGTGGTCACGACCCCTTCAAGGCGAAAGTTATTCTTCAGCACATGAAGCGAGAACTGTAAGAATCACGGCACTTAACTTGTAATCGCATATAAGTGTTATACTAATTTATTTACCTCAATATCTAAAATAACGTTATCACTGGTAATGTTTTTGCGATAAAGAAATCACTCATCTTGAGTCCCACTCCATTTCGCTTGCTGCTGAAGCAACGTCGATATCATAAATGAGAGTCTATTTGATCTTCACTGCTTTAGATACAGGAGTGTGATTCTCGTGCTTCTTATACCCCGCTGTAGTTTGTCTCGGGTATTCTTGTGCTATCGTGCTCACCTAGACATTGCCAACTCTTTCAGGGCTTATTCAGGCCGTGTTTGAGCACCTCGAGGGTGTATATATGGTAAACCTCTCTGTATGTGCGCTGCCCCGCCACGATGGTCTAGTGGTTATGGCGCTCGACTGCTGACCCCAAGGTAGACATGTGCGCCGGTCCCAAAATCACCGGCGGCGGCGCGTGAACGGCGCGGGGTTCATCAGACCGGCGGCGGCGCGGCGCGGGGGGAGGGCTAAGCAGTGAATGTGATAAGTGCACGCCGTAATGTTACATGAACGAGGGCTAGCAGCTAACTTTTTGCTCCGATCTCACTTAACTCTCCAAAACGCTGGTGTATGGCTATACGGCCGCTCCCGGGAGAGAAGCGGTTTCCAGTCAGTTTGTCGTATCAATGGTCCGAGCGCGAAGCAGTGAGATCACAGCGCTCACAGCGCGTAGAAGGTATACGAGCCTTTCGCTGGGGGATGTCTGCCGAAATAGCGCGCGTGCCAGCGCTCTCCACCGCGCCCTTATAGTTAAAGTTCACAGTTGCTGCTCGAGTTACGCAGTCCCTCTCCCCAGACATCGCTTCCTGCTCCTTCGCCCAGCAAATGACGGGCGGGGTGTTTCCTTCTGCTTGAGGAGCAATCCACGGCAGGCCTCGCACGCGGGTTGATGTTATTCCGTGTGGTGGAGATGCCAGCTTGTTTCATCTCTGCTTTAGCCATGTTCCTTGGCAACGCTAGCGAGCTTTAACTCGCTGGTAGGACATACAATGCGCGGAGCAATGTTATAGATTTAGTGTATATACGGAACATGACGGCGACGGTGAAAACCTGCTTTGAGTGTCCATACAATTGCTAACGCAATAAAAAAAATATACAATAAACCGTCAAAGAGGGCTCGCCTTTTGCCTGGAAAGCTGCATCATTTCCGCTGTAAAGAGTGCGTCCGTTGGAAGAATCATATAATCCGCCGGTTTTCCATTGGTTTCGTTGTCGCCTTCAATACCCTTCGTACAGGGGACATCTCCTCGCCGCTTATTTCTTCATAAAGCACGCGTACAATGTCAGAACTAAGCGTTGAACCTATCATGATTTCGCGCTTGTCGGCTAGTCTGTTATCTCTGCATGCGTGGTCGCAAACGCACAGGATGGAGCGAAATCAGTTAATCGCGCACGATAGTCGTGTGAGAGAAGCAAGAGCGGGCGGGCGGCTGCATAGCAAAGCAGTTTGGGAGACAACTCACAACTGTTATTTCTCGTATATGGACCAGTCGAGAGTATCTACTTTGGTGATGTCACGCAAATCACTGTTCTGGCATCACGAAGCACACCAAAAGACAACAAACGCCAAGAGAGAATAACGCGCTCATAGTTTTTGTTTTTTGTTGTATTTTCAGAGGCTGTTAGGGTCCCTTTATAAAAACAAGGCGTGCAAACACGGACACAGGAGAGTAGTCAAGACACCAGAAACGCCGCTAACAACTGAAAAATCACACAGCGGCGGAACCGAAGGTGGACACAAATACTGATCTGCGCATTCCCACGTAAGAGGCCATACCTATCCAGCAAGTGCGAATACTGGTCTACGTAAGAGAGAGCTGTTCACTCTCTCGACTTTTCTCTTATGTCTGTGTTTCCAGGTCATGTCTTCTTATCATGAATACCTACCAACTAGCTCAGCCATATTCTAAGTTTGCCATTCTCTTTACTTCTGTCTTAATTTATCGGTTTACTCGAGTAAGAATGAAAGGAAAAAGTGTACTAACGCACCGAGATATATATATTACTTATCTATTTTATTTATTTATGCACAGTGTACTAGGTCCAAGACTCCAAGAATATGCTAACCAGCGAGTTGGGTCGTCCCCTTCATCGCTGGAGCACGCGGCAGCGTTAAGGTCAGGCAATACTCGTGACATTTCTGGAGAAGAAAAAGATACTGCAACTTCTGGGGAGCTATTATCGATGCGTTCATCCAAAGGAGATGTCCACAGTCCATTTCGGCAGAGCGCATTTAGTGATTCGAAAAAGCGGTGAGCCGTGATGTCACCTTGCTCTTGACCACGTCGCCGCACCGAACCCGCCAGCACATTCCTAGCGTAAGAAGAAAGTGGACGAAATGCACAGAATGAGGAACTTTGCAAATAAGAATTTGCATATGAATGTGTCCGAAATGTTTGAGAACGATGCAGGGAATCCGCTCCGACCTTACAGCTGCGTTAGACGAGCGGCTGCATTGAACCTAAATCTATGGCTTACACTATCAAAAGACATGTGCACCGAAAATCGGATCTCGGAGGACTGCGTTCGTTGCACTGAGGCGCATTCCGTCGCTGTCATTTGTGTCGAGAGTGTTTGAAAGCTTCCTGATGTCATGATGGCACTGCAGAACAAGAACCGGAAACAGGGGGCGCGCTTCTCGCCGAGCACCCGCTATTCAGCGGCCGCTGAAATGGACAGTTCATTACATGGACACATCGAGAACAGCTCCTCCGTCGAAGTGCTGTATTTTATTTCCAGATCCCCCTTAGAAATAAAAGACAGCACTAGCGGCGGCGCGCCGCAATTATTGCGCGGCGGCGGCGTGATCTCTCTTGGGACTTCGGCGGCGGCGGCGGCGCGGCGCGGCGCGGCGGCGGCCATCTCTACCCAAAGGTCGCGGGATCGAATCCCGGCCGCGGCGGCTGCACTTTCGTTGGAGGCGAAAATGTTTGAGGCCCGTGCACTTAGATTTAGGTGCACGTTAATGAACCCCAGGTGGTCGAAATTTCCGGAGCCCTCCACTACGGCGTCTCTCATAATGATATCGTGGTTTTGGGACGTCAAACCCCAGATATTATTATTGTTATCTCTGTGTCTGTGCTGTTGCATGCGGTGGCTAACGTCAGGAACCATTGTTTACCTTACACTAGTTTTCCGAGGGACATTTTTCAGGTTCACAGCAAAACTGTCACTCGCAAAAATTCAGCAAGCAAAGAGTTCTGAAAAAAAAAAAACTTAGAGTATCTCATGTCTCCGCCTAAGACGACTCGAAGGCGAAACTATCCTCTTTTTTTTCTTCTACGTCAATATTTTATTCCCTCGCCCTCCTCTGATAGCGTTCTGCAACTAACGTGGTTGCGCACTGCCTCCGTGATCGGCTCCCTTTTGACCGAGCGACGATGTCTTCTGTAACTCATCACGTGACCGTCACAAATTTTGACGATCTGCGACATCATTGCCTGATTATGATTTTTGCCTCAGTTGTGTTGACGCCGCCGGACGCCACCGACTCCGGTGGTCAGTTTTTGCGTTTAAACGGACACTAAAGGCAAATAACAATTTATGTCAGAGTGAAAGCTCAATGTATGACAACGTCTAAAACGGCAATATTATCAACAGCAGTGCCCTACTTAAATTAAGCTAAATGTATCACACGATGAGCGCCACGAGCGGGACATTTTGGAAATGATAGCGATGACGTGAGAGTGTCCGACTACAATTACTCACTCGTAATCAAACTAGCTACAATAAAAAAAGAAGTTTCCGTGCATCAAGAGACGTAATAAAATGCTCCTTGTTCGTTTCTGTTTGATTCATGGAAAAAATAACCTCTTTGGCGTTGCCATGGGGACGGCACGCGTTCCTCAAAGGTTCCGTTTTCGTCGAACTACGCTTCGCCCGGCGCCCTGCTTCGCAAACGCGGTCGCGTATCAGTGGTAGTTTCGGTATCGCGTACTGTCGCGTGTGTTTTGCGCGCTCGTGAAAGTCGTTCTGACAGAAAGTTCGACAATACGCCGCATGCATGTGATGTTGCCGGATGCCCGAATGGTGCACGCCGCCAGTGTACGCCGCCGCGCAGTAAAGGCGGGCAACCTTGGGCACGGCAACAGTGACGTCAGAAAAAACCGCTTTCAGACGGGTAAATTGAAGTGCGCTAACGCGATGCGCACCAGTAAACCGTTATTTTATTTCAAAATGAGCACTTCCTTGGCACAAAAGTAGCACTAAGAGGTTTCTGAACCGCTGTTTGAACAACCAACGTCGACTTAATATTTGCCTTTAGTTTCCTTTTCAGGTTTCTCCCAAGTAATTCTATGACTTTACGTCCCCTAGGATTTGAAAGGCTACATGGTATCTCAACCGAAGAAACCATAGAGCGATATACAAGCTCATTTAATCAAATGCTTACCTTCACAAACTGCATACATGATGTGGAAGGCTAGAAGAAAGCAAGAGTATGTGTTAGACAAAAAGTCGTATTTATTAAATGTTAAGAAAAAAATGCAAACACCAAATATGAGAGCCATGTAATCGGCATATTCTATGGAAGCAGAACATGATCGCCCTGGAATTACGCGCCGCATGCAGTGCATTTTTCAGATGGTGCAAATATTACACTATCATACAGTGCTGCTACTAAAGACAGCTCAAGTAAAGAAAAACCTTGCATAGGGCTTGTTCATGAAACAAGAACAACGTTCTTTGCGCAAAGCAACGAAAAAACTGGACACGGAGGCAAAAATACATGCGCACAACACTTGAACGAACAAGCAACGGTTTATGGCGATAAGAAACAAAAAATAAGTAGTAGGCTACACACAGTCGCAGAGATGCCCTATCTATCGACGCCATGCAGAATTACTGAGCAGCTGAATTTCTTTCAAGCTGAACGATATTGACAATGCACTTACACGTGTACAGTAAAGGACAAAATTTTGCGGGATGCCGGAGTGCCGTCCGAAAGCTGCCTCTGGGACGCTAGGCGATTATGAAGCGCATGCGCGTCCTATATATGCTCGTTTCCCTGCTTCATCGCTCATTTCGCGTGAGGCGCTGCTTATTACGCACTTGCGCGCGGGCAGTCGCTTTTCACTGCTGGCGATGCTTTAGCCATGCGGCCATCGTGCGCGACGTGCGGACTGTCAAGTATCTAATGGCATGTGTTTGCAGTGCGCGCTGTATTTATGTCGCGTCATTGAGGAGATAAGCAGCACTGTCTGTTTTTTTTTCCTTTATTTTAATAATCATTTCGATTTTGCTTGCGATTGACGCCTGGTTTGTGAAAACTGCTCGCTGCAATAGAAACCTAATTTCGAAGAAACTCGGTCCGTATGCTTTCACTGCGAGCGTTACCGTGCACCGCCACCCATTCGGAATTCTCGTTCCGATGCAAAGCGTATAAGAACGAATAATTTTTAGGAAACGTATTTTTTGTCGTGAAACAAAACAAGAAGAAAACAAGGACAATCGAGGCTGCACTAGGAGAGGGTTGATTTGTAGGACTTGGCGAATTCGCCGCCAGCAGCGACGACGCTTCTGAAACGGCATGGCGTAGACCGTGTCAGTGCGAAGCCGTTCCCACTCCGCTTTAGTCCCTTCGCACAGTGTGTCTGTGCTGGCATTCACTGAGTGGGACTTCGCTAGATTGGCTTTGAATAGACGCCACACATTTTCAATGCGGTTCATGTCGGCTCCTTTCGGAGGCCGTGGCAGCTGCTGCACGCCAAGAGCGTCTAGGACAGCTCTCACTCTCTTAGATGTGTGAACGGGACTCCTATCTTGCTGAAAAAAAATAAAATCTATCAGGGAAAGGTCCGCCGAAGGCGCATGGCACGAAAATATTTTGAATGACGTTGCCCTATGTGTCTGAGTCGAGGGGTCTGTCGATTCTCAGCACAGGAATCAGCCCAGCTCTTGACGTGGCGCCCTATAACAGCCGCACAGCAGCGAGAGCTGGCAAACACACTGTGCATGTATCAAGGCGATTATCTGCGCAGGGAAACTAGCCCGCACTGCAACAAAATGTTTGGGGATATGCGTCCACTGTAGCGCGATAAACAATCTTTTCACTGTTGCAGAGTGTAGTCGCAAGTATAAAAAAACATGGTGGACCCTCCGTGTAGTACTTGGTCACGGAGAAAGATTTCTTGAAGAGTCGAAATTGCGCTCGCTCTGGCGTCCTTATAAAGTCACCGAATCGGGCACAGCACTGACGCGCCCTCTGTCGTGAGAGTCCGCCAGCGCAGAAAAAAAAAAACGCGCCCATCGTGCTCTCCGACGAAGCTCGCCGGTTCAAGGCCATTCGGCACCGATTCGCATCTCGCGCTTTACGCCGGACTGGCTGTGTTTCTTCAGCGTCCTCGTCAGCTCCAAATTTTTCAGTAAATCTACGGGAACAGTGCCGCCACATACAGGACAATTTCATGAGTGATATGTTTTTTAGAACGCGAAATCTATAATTTTTGATAGCGTGAACTTGATAGCCTGGGTATAATCTTTAAGGCGAAAGCCTTAGATGCCTCATCAAACACGAAAATTGACCATCGGTGCCAGCGTCCAGCGTCGGCGGCGTGAACATGACTGATGCAAAAAATCATCATCCCGTGATGACGTCCACACACGACGTTATCATGACGTCTCAGGTCGCCAAAATTCGTGACGTCATCACGACATCATGAAGACCTCACCTGACGTGACGCCATCATATGACATCGTCGCTTTGCATTGCCTCCGTGATCCTTGAGCCTTTCACGGAGGCAATGCAAAACCAGGTTAGGTGCAGAAAGCTTGCTGTGCCTGCGATCCTGGAGCCAGTGAAAAACCGCGTTAGGTTAAGAAGCCTTTGCCCGGGGGTTGGGCACGACAGACACATCGAGTGAAGAAAAACAAGATAGTTTTCGCCTTCGAGACATCTTAGTCTAATGCGTAAGGGACACTGTGAGCTTTTTCAACGAATGGTGGGATTTACTCTCCGAGAAGTCCTTCTCGCAAACGTAGTCGCGACGCGTGAGCTCTCGGTCTTTCCTTGGAATGGCACGAGCCCACGCTTCCAACCTGACTGGCTCACTAAAGATATTGAAGGTAATTACCTTCTCCTTGCAGGATATGTATCCATTGCTGAAGTTCGGCATGACACATTTCCGCAATACACCGGAAGCGTCATCTCTCGTGCTGCGGCGAAAACCGCATTTTCTCCGTGACGCTATCGCGTTGCCCTAGAGCGCTGCCGCGGCCCAGAAGAATCTCCTCCTCAAGTACTTCTTTCTCCGTGTGACTCGGTATAACAGGAAATTGAACCGCGTCTTCAGAGGAGTAAAGTTCATTGTTTATTATACATTGATGCATGAGAGATTGCACAGTGTCTATTTGTCTTTGGCAGCTATAAGCCCGTTTGACGTGGATACACCCACGTTGACGCCTAGTGACACATCTTCATCCCGAGCACTAGCGCCAAAGATCACGTAGAAATAGAACCCGTGTAGTGACTGAAGCAGTTAACATACACCTTTGCACACAGACTGCGAACTTTATTCTGCGCATAACAGTGTATTGATTCCTCTGTCTCACTACAGGACCTGTCCTGTAATGAGACACAAGAAACCAACGCACGGCTCATTACAGGCGACGTAACCAGCGAGCTAGCGACCTTCAAAAGACGTGTGGCAGCAGTAACAAGGTTGCATGCGTAGATGCCACAAGATATGGGGAAGGCAGAACACGCAGCTGCCGTCGTTGATTGCGCGGGTAAATGCCTCGCGTGCGCCACGGTGACCACAGGACATTCGGAGGCGGCCGAGAAAGCCGCGATAGCCCTAGCATTCACCGCAGCGCCGAACACTGCCATCGCGATAGCGAATCGCAAGCGGCAGTCCGCGGCTTCGCGCGCGGTCGTGCCTCGCGGGAAGCGGCCCGGATCCTTAAAATGCTCGATGATCGCGACTCGGCGTCTCGCTCGCAACACCCAAATTCGACAGCCTTCCTCCTACGGACCCCGGCACACACCGACGTCCCGCTCGCGGGGAACGAGGCGGCCCACGCCGCGACACGACGCCTCACTCGCCGAGCCGCGGAACATTAGGTGACCGTCGCCTCCGCTCCCGAGAACGGGGCTTTGGGTCAAAACACTTCGACAGCCATGCAGCAACAACAAGGATCACAATGGTCGTGGGGTGATCGTCTCGCAACGTTCAGCGACGTTACAGTACAGTACAGGCTCAAAGACGTAAATTCCCGGACTGCACGATAAATTAAGCAGGCGCGATGCCGTAAGCTACGGCTTACTGCATACACACTTATACCCTAGCCCTGCCTTCTTATGCCACTGCTACCTCAACTCCCCCAATATGTGTAAAGCGTGCGGGCACAGAGCAGCGCTGCGCCACATGGTCTGGATATGTGCCGGCGACAGCGGTCGTGATACCGCCGCCATTCGATACCAGGTCACCGGCAGCCTCGAGCTCACTCGTTCCCGCCGCCGCCCCCGCTGCGGGAGCCGCGGCCTAGCCGCGGGGTACCTTCTCCGTCGGCGCCGCCGCCGCTGGGAGGCGGCCCTCAAAAGCTCAGAGCTGAACTAACAGCTCTGGGCCGTCCTGCAGGCCGAGGATGCCTCCCGAGTCCAGGGACTCTGAGGAGCCACCTGAGGCCACCAAGACCACACTGCCGGCCCACTTGAACAACAAAGACCATTCCTTCTGCCACACGTTGAGCGCCCATGCTTATGTTTTATTGTAAGGTTCTGCCTTTTTCTAAAACCTATTTTCTACCTGCTGACAAAGTAACTCACCGTAGAGAACAGAAACCAGTGCAACGGCTACCTTGCGGGCCATTCTGTATCTTCCTTTCCTTGCCTTGAATGAGAAGTGCTAAGCCAACCTACGTATTCCTTTTATATTACCTGTCCGAGTGCATGAAATGACGGATTGCACTGGAAGGCGAGTGCGTCACTTGTAGCTGTTTCTTGTGACCCTCACATACAAGCTTATTCCGTGCGTCACTACAGGCGACACCAGGAAAGGCAATTAAATGCCGCTGTTTTGAAATTCTTCAGTTGAGCATGCCGTTGCTTACGGTATCAGGATTCTAACAAACAAACAACAATTTTATTTAATTTTATTACTCTCTGCCGAATGTGTTGTTTACAAAAGGACAATGCACGAAAGTGTTGAGAAAAGCGTCATTCACTTCCTTGTACATAAAATTCCCGGAAACTGATGCCACGGCTTTAAAGGTCGGAAATACCGGAAGTAGCGCCAGAATTCAGTTAAGCAACGCGAGCTAAATAACAGTGGACCGAGTTTATTTATTGTTGTTGTTTTGTTTTTGCAGAGAAATCAACTTTGATCGCAGATTCGCGTGCAGTTCCCGTGAAATTGAGACAAATAAGATATTTGCTCGTTCTCCTTATAATTACTTTTCCTGTTGCGACACACGTCGTTAGGTGAATAGAGACAGCAAAAAAAGCAACAACAAACAAGTTTATTAATGAACTCTTTCATTAGTAAAGGTAGGCGATCGGATCAAACGACAAAACTGAAGCCCTTCCTGTGTAGTGCTCCTCACGTCTTTCAGATTAAAAAAAGTGCTTTCTGGTAATTAATGCGAAGTTATGAAACCTGATAAGTTTTGGGAGGGATCCTCCCTTCGTCAGGGCTTTTCCTAGCAATATATATATATATATATATATATATATATATATATATATATATATATATATATATATATATATATCATCAGCCTGCCTACGCCTACTGCAGGGCAAAGGCCTCTCCCATGTTCCGCCAATCAACACTGTCTTGTGCTTTCTGCTCCCTCGTTATATCTACAAACTTCTTAATCTCATATAGTAGAAGTACACTTTTCGTAAAAAAATATATATGTTTTGTCATTTTTTCAGAGTTTGGACATATATGGGTTAACGCTGCCACGTCCTCCAGCCTTAAAGGGCGACGACCCAATTTGCCGGATAGCGTATTCTTGGAGGCCTGGACCTAGCACAGTGTGCATAAATAAATAAAATAGATGAGTAATACATATATATATCGGTGCGTTAGTACCCTTTTTCCTTTCATTCTTACTCGAGTAAATCGATAAATAAATACAGAAGTAAAGGGAATGGCAAAATTAGAATTTAGCACCTCTCACGCCGTGATGCAACTTTACTGTGCCGCCTGTGATTAGGAGTAGCTTTTGCGAAGGCGTACTCTTTTTCCATAGGAATGGCAGACACCTCCAGATGTGACTCGTGCAATAGCGATAAAACATCTACTGCGTTAAAAGCGATAAAACATCTACTGCGTTTCTCTGAACGTTTTTTGAAGGAACGAAACGTTCTGCGCAATGCGCTGAACAAGTTCGACGACAGACCGTTTTCCGAAGAGAATATCCTCGGATCGTGGCCCTACGCATTACAGGCCAGCAAAGCGACGCGAGCATTGCTACTGTTTTTTAAATCGACCGGTTTAAGCGACCGCTTGTAGGCATTCAGTGAAAGCAGGCGCATATGTACCCTGACAGTGCCTTATTCCTTCTTCTTTCTTTCTTTTAATCCCTTTTTCCCTTTCCCGCAATGTAGGGTAGCAAACCGGATGCACGTCTGTGATAACCTCTCTGCCTTTCATTCATTTCCTTTGTGCTCCTAGAGTATAGCTGAGCTAGTTGGTAGGTATTCGTGTTAAGAAAACAGGAAACAAGGACATAGAGAAAAGTCGAGAAAGTGAACAGCCATCTCTCGCGCAGACCACTACTCGCACTTGATTGATAGGTATGGCCTCTTACGTGGTAATGCGCAGATAAATATTTGTGTCTACCTACGGTTCCACCGCTGTGTGATTTTTGAGTTGTTAGCGGCGTTTCTGCTGTCTTGACTACTCTCCTGTGTCCGTGTTTGCACACCCTGCTTTGATAAAGCGCCCCTAACAGCCTCTGCAAATACAACAAAAAACAAAAACAACGAGCGCGTTCTTCTCTCTTTGCGTTTCATGTCTTTTGGTACACTTCGTGATGCCAGAACACTGATTCACGTCACATCATCAGGGTACATACTCTCGACTGGTCCATATACGAGAAATAACAGCAGTGAATTGTCTCCCATACTGCTTTGCTATGCAGCAACCCGCGCGCTCTTGTTTCTCTCGCACGACTATCGTGCGCGATTAAAATTTCGCTCCATTTTGTGCGTTTGCGACCGCGCATGCAGAGATAACAGACTGTAGCCGACAAGCGCGAAATCATGACAGGTTCAACGCTTAGTGGTGACATTGTACGCGTGCTTTATGAAGAAATTAAGTGGCGAGGAGATGTCGCCTGTGAGAAGGGTATTGAAGGCGAAAACGAAACCAATGGAAAGGGCGCCGGATTATATGATTCTTCCAACGGACGCACTCTTTACAGCGGAGACTATGCAGCTTTCCAGGAAAACGGCGAGCCCGCTTCGACGGTTTTCTGTTTATTTTTTATTGCGTTAGCAATTGTATGGACACTCAGGGCAGGTTTTCACCGTCGCCTTCGTGTTCCGCATAAACTCTAAATCGATAACATCGCTCCGCGCATTGTTTGTTCTACCCGCGAGTAAAAGCTCGCGAGCGTTGGCAAGGAGCATGGTTAAAGGAGTACTGACACGATTTTGAGACATCGCGAAAGGGACATTTTCCGTTTCCTTTGTATGCAGTGTCAACGCTGTCCACACACCGGTGTCGGAGAACACGTACAAAATATGTTAATTTGACTTGAAGTTTTCGTCGCTGAGCATCTGCAAGCCAGCCCCACTGCAATATACATTACGAGGTCTGTTAGAAAGTATCCGAGCTTATTTTTTTTTCAAACACCTGATGGATATGAAGAAAGCGTGCACGCACAAGACCACCTTGAACCTTCGTGCGCATGCGCGAATTTTTTTCCCGCTTGCCGATAGCGTCAGTCGCTGGGACGCAGCGTTTGACTGAGGTAGTGCGCAGTGCTCTCGTCGGTTTTTTCATTGCAAGGAAATGACGGAGCGACTGAACCAGCGCTACTGAATCAATGTTTGCCACACACTTGGCGACCGCCAAGTCGAAAGCATTCGGAAGATTCAGGCGGCTTTAGCTGACGATGCTATGAGCAGCACACAGATTAAGGAGTGGTACAACCGGTTTAAAAATGACCGCACATTGGTAGAGAGCAAGCCACGCTCGGGTCGGCCATCAACATGCCGAAATGACCAGATCATTGCCGAAGTGAATGCTCTGGTGATGCGGGACCGTCGTGCAACTATCCGAGAAATTCCGGAAGAGGTGGGCATCAGCACTTTTTCTGCACATTCCATTATGATCGAAGACTTCGACCTAAAAGAAGTGTGTGTTTCGGCGAAAATTCATGCCGAAGCTGCTCACGGTGGAGCAAAAGCAACTTCGTGTTGAAGTCTCACACGACATGCGCGATTCCAATAATAGTGAACCGACTTTATGAACACCATAATCACTGATGACGAGCCTTGGGTGTACGGGTACGACAAGGAAACCAAATCCCAGTCGCCCAGTGGAACATTCCACGTCAGCAGACCAAAAAAGGCCCGCCAAGTGCGCAGCAATGTCAAAGTGACGCTGACTGCTTTCTTTGACTCCCGTGGTGTGGTACACCATGAGTATACTCATGATATACCACATACGCACCACAGGGTCAAACAATCACCAAATAGAACTACAGGGATGTCCTCCGTCGCCTACGGATGCTATGCGGCGCAAGAGACCGAAGTTTGTGGTCAATAGGAAATCGGCGCGTCCCCTGACGACAATCCTCGTTGCACACTTATTCGCACTTGATTCATACTTTTTTGCGAAAAACCAGACTTCTATAGTTCAACAGGCTCCTTTCTGTCCTGATATGCCACTGAGTCTTCTGGCTGTTTTCCCAAATTAAGAGGCCATTGAAAGCAGCGCGATATCAGACAAGAGAGGGACGTTATGGCAGCAGCCACGGCTTATTTAAACTCATTCCGAAAGAGCTTTCTCGGAATGCCTTTCAACAATGGCAGCACTGTTGGGAGAAGTGTGTGCAGTCCCAAGGAGACTACTTTGACAGTGATGAGGTTTCCAACCGCTCCAGGGTATTATGCTAGTTTTTTTATTCGGCCAAAGGTCGGATACTTTTCTAACCGACCTCGTATCTCGACGAGTCAAGACAGTTGCCCCGAGTTTCCAAGTTCTGCGTCCTGCATGCAGCCTAAACCGCAGAAATCACTGTCAGGGTCACTGGACGAGAATTCACTCATCGTTGTTTATGTGCACCACGAGCAGATGATAGATTTGCGGCTAGTACGTCGCGAGTTTCTCTTTCCTTGTGGCGTCATACTGATATGAAACGTCACTGAGAAGCCGCCCCCTCGATATCGAAACTGAAAGTGTCTTTTCAAGGTAGCGGTAATGAAAATATATACGATGTATTCGCAGGCACCACAATACTCGTTTTAAGTGTCTCGACACCAGTATTTTTATGGAGAGCAACAATCTGAAAATTTTTAAAATTCGTGTCAGTACTTCTTTACAGCAGAGATGAAACAAGCTGGCTATCTCTGTCACAAGGATTAACATCAACCCGCGTGCTAGGCCTGCCGTCGGTTGCTCCTCAAGCAGAAGGAAACGCCCCGCCCGTTATTTGCTGTGCGAAGGAGCAGGAAGGCATGTATGGGGAGAGGGACTGCGTAACTCGAGCAGCAACTGTGAACTTTGACTATAAGGGTGTGGTCGAGAGCGCAGGCACGCGCTCCATTTCAGCAGACATCCTCCAGCGAACGGCTCCTATACCTTCTACACGATGTGAGCGCCGTGATCTCACTGCTTGGCGCTCGGACAACTGATACGACGAACTGACCGAAAACCGCTTCTCTCCCGGGAGCGGTCGGATTGCCATAAAAGAGTAAGCTGCTAGCCCTCGTTCATGTAACATTACGGCGTGTACTTATCGCATTCACTGCTTCTTAGCCCTTCCCCCCCCCCCCCCCCCACGCCGCGCCGTACACGCGCCGCCGCCGGAGGTAGAAACACCGGCGCACCGCCGCCGGTGATTAATGGGTTCGGCGCACATGTCTAGTTTGAAAAGCCCGCCGAGTATGCAGGTCGACTTAGTGATAGTTTGACAGATGGGTCGAGGTTTTCAAGGACGGGTGCGGAGTTTTGCTCCCTGAATACATTTCTGACCCACGAGAGATATTTACGCATTTCCGGTCGGAAATTCTTCCCCACCTAGCAGAGAAGGAAACTTGATGCCTCAAGGGTACGTCACAGCTGGCAGACAAAGAAAGCAATTACGGCGGTTTGACGGAGTTATGAGCGTGATGTTGGTCGAGGTGATTGTCACCAAAGCTAAAGCAATGAGCAGTGTATGGAATTCGGTCAGCAGTGAGGCCCGAATTGTGCTCTCAAGGGTGTCCAAAGGGCAATATCACTAAGAATCTTAAAGATCGTTTTCTTACACCCAAATATGCCAGCATTCTTGGCAAATATTTCTGCCAAGTGTCAGCTTCATGTGCGACGATTAACGCAATTAAAAATGGCGCAAAACACGTCAACCTCCCTGGAGTTTGCCTGTTCGCCGCGCACACTTGAGCGATGTGCGGTGCAGTTTTGATTTTTCATTAACAGATGCTACTTAAAA
>NC_051184.2:92769969-92813814 GCF_013339695.2 Rhipicephalus sanguineus | reverse complement strand
CACCAACGCCTTGTGACATTCGAGAGCAAAACGCACCCGAATCCCTGTGAAAGCTTTAAAACCCAAAAGCCGACTTTTTTTTCCTTTCCATGGCCAAGTGTATCAGCGCGCACTAAGATTTCCATGCTGAAAGAAAGCAGGAACTAAATAAACATGATTCTGAAGTTGCTAATTTCACTCGTACACACTGAACATTTGCATCATTCAAGGTTTATACACGTGAAAATCGAGCCCCGAAGTCGAAGGCTGGTGTAACTCGCAACCAAGCGCTCCAAAGCAGGCGAACTCGGAAAACTCGGGCGCTTTACAGCCACCCTTGCTCATCGTATAGGGTCACGTCACGCGAAAGTGGTGCATTTGAAACGAAGCCGCGTCCGCGCGTCTGGTGTCCTGGATCGCCGCGGAGGTCGCCGCTCAGTCGCTTGCGTGTGAAACGGGCTGAAATCCTGTGCTTCATGCAGCTCCACTACTTTGAAACCTGAGGAAGTGCGTAGCACGGTCATAGGCGTGCGCAGGGTTCTCTACTAGCAGGGGACACGTTTTAGCGCAGCGCAACCCCCCCCCCCCCTCTGTGGACGATGCCGAAAGAAAACGAGCTCCGCAATGGATGCGAGAATGAACATGAAAATAAAGCGCGACGTACTTCCCACAGCGGCCTGCCATTTCTCCCCGGCTTTCAGGGGGTAAAGATTGGAAGTACACAGTTTTTTAATGCGACATCAGGGATCCACGGTTGCCATTACCGTCAAAAAACATGCGTAGTGGTAACCCTCGGATTAAAAGATGACGTGAAAGGTCCTACTAAGTGAAGGTTTGGTGCAGAATTAGCAACCCTTAGGAGACGATAAATCTGCTCCCCACCTTACTAAAGCACTAAATTCGCAAAATCGCAATTTTAATGCCAGGCATTTCTTAGGTAACCAAAGGCACTCGAGCGTTTCTATCTACGTATCTATTTATCAATCTATCTAGCGCCTACGTTGGGTGCTCTCGTGATCGCCTCCTGAACTGGGTGTAGACCAAAATTGGCATGGGAGGGTAAGAGGGTTTGACGAATATGACTCCCTGGTCATGACATGAATGTCGTGAAATTCTGTCACGTACGTGTTCGAACCCTTTCCTTCAAACATGTGTGGCACATATCCGTATACTACGGGCCGCTGTATGCGGGTCATGCGCGACAGGTGATTGACCGTTTATGGTAATTTAAAGGCTAGAACGTTTAGCAAACCCGACATCGGCAGCGTTGAGCCGACGATATGAAGGAAAAAACCAGGAACTCCTGCAGCAGGAATCGAACCCAAGCATTCTGCGTGCCAGTCAGGTATTCACACAGGCAACGCCAGGTCTTTAAAACTGCTTTGGAAAAAGACCCTATGCAGGCGTAATATCGGTGAAACGTCAATTACGGTTGAAGTACTTGTATCCCATTTTATAACAAGCAACAGACACTACATATGCAATCCTATGATACTGGTGTCGTGTCAGGTTAGCGTCAATTGGGGTTACAGTGTTCGCTCCGCTTTTACAGCAGTCTATAAACATTACGTTTGTATTCCTGTGATTCAGCAAACTATATTCAAGCGTCACTCGACCCAGGAGGAATACGCCAGCGAAAGGCACGTAGTATATTGAAATCATCGAACCGTAATGTGCACTTTGGTGTGATAAAACTGACGTATGTGCTCTAACGTGAGTGCTGACTTGCGTCACACCCTCAGTTCCCTTTTAAACGCCAGTGTAGCCGACGTGCCTGGTAAGCCCAAGATGTGCGCACCAAATACGACACCTGCAAAAGACGTCGATCCATCTCGTAACGCTTGGCTCGAAGCCAAAAATGCACCATGGACCGCTACTTGCTGACTGCTTCACATGAAACCGATTCCCACAAGGTTGCTGACTAGCAGGGCTCCGGGCCGAATGAGCAGCGCATGCGCGCACGTGTCCTTGCCACCGCCGCTGCCAAATCTGCGACAAACGCCTTCGCCGGCAGCGTCTATCCCCAGTAACGCACAGCTTGTCCAAGTGAGTTTCCCGCCCAAACTTGAGCTTGGTTTCCCTATAGCCAGTGCCGCTTCCCGTGCCTAACAGCGACACCACAACAACACAACTTGAGCATAACAACATTTAATCGCCATTACACATTACCGCACAGCACATGACGTTAATTCTCACGATACCACAAGACCGACATTGCTACTAAACTGACAGAACCAATAACAATGACAACAGCGCAATGGGAATCGGCAGGGTGCCCCGTGCTCAAAGGCGTGCGCCCGAAGGGGACAGGGGGGGGGGGGCGCCGCCCCCTTTGTGCCCCATTCAGTGCTTTAGTAAAGGTGTGAAGCAGAATTAGCGCCCCCTAAAGGGGGTGATAATTCTACGCCACACATTTACTAAGTTGGACCTTTCACGTCATCTTTTCATTCCTAGGGTTACGACTGCGATGTTTTTTAACGGTAACGGCGACTGTGGATCCCTGATGTTGCACTAAAAAACTGCGTACTTCCAGGAAATCTTTACCCCCTGAAAGCCAGGGACAAATGGCAGGCCGCCGCGAGAAGTACGTCATCGCTTTATTTTCACGTTGGAACTCTTGGGGCCAAATCACATGTCATGTGGAACAGGCAACAAGGTTTAGAAACTACACCGATCACTACACAAAAACGACTTCTTGAGTGACGCCCGGCACGGCTGTAACTTAAGCTTAAACAGCTCGGCTGTTAGAAGGGAACACCCTGTATGCATAGGCGTGCGCAGGGTTCCCCAACAGGGGGGGGGGGGGCGAAGTTTTTTTTGCAGCCCCCCCTCCTACTAAGCCAATGTACGAGGCAGATTTGCGCCCCCCCCCCTCTTAGGTGACTGGGGGGTCCAATGAATGGGGCAGATTTTGCGCCCCCCCTCTTAGGTGACTAGCCGCCGCCTCTGCCACCGCCCCCCCCCCCTGCGCACGTCTATGCCTGTATGGCCTTCCTTTCTGTAGGTGTTCACTATCAAGGTCAAGTGGAATTGGAAGGTGTTGAGTACCGAGCCTTGTTCTGCGAAAGTGACGGCAAAAAACGTTTTTTATTGCTATAGACAATAGGTGCATTCTACGCGAGACGTGCTGCCACTGCCACTGCCACTGTGTTGGTTGCCATAGCCGTCACACCTTTTGGCTACGCGGCGGATTTATACACCTCAATTATCTGTGGAACTGGGATATTGTCACTGAGGGAAAGGAGTCTAGCCCTGTTCTTCCGATTCAGCTCCTCGGCCACAGCACCCCCCCACCCCCGGAACCCCCGTTATGGGGCGCGCTTAATCAGTCCTCGCGCAACTGTTATGTGTACATAACAACATGATAGTGTAGTAATAAAAAAAATAATGTCATTATTATTATTATTATTATTATTAAATGCGAAGCATTTCTTAACGAACCTCTGGCACTTTGAGCGTTTCAATCTACGTATCTATCTATCTATCTATCTAGCCGCCTACGTCTGCGTGCTCTCATGAGCGCCTCGGTAACTTGGTGTATGCCAAAATTGGCATGAGAGGGTAAGAGAATTTGACGATATGACTGTCGGGTCATGACATGAATAACGTGAAAATCCTGTCGCGTACGTCGTCAAACCCTTTCCACCAGACAGGTGTGGCACATACCCGATTACCACGGGCCGCGGTGTACGGGTATGCGCCACAGGTGATTGGACAGTTTATATCTACCCAGGAACGGCGAAAACAGACATTGGTACTTAAATGCCAGAGCGTTATGAAAACCGAGATCGGCAGCGTTTACCCGAAGAATTCAAAGAATGAAAATTAGGATCCCAGCAGGAATCGAACCCAAGCATTCTGCGTGGCAATCAGGTATTCTACCACAGAGCCACACCAGTCCATAACTGGTTTGGAAAAACAGCCTACGCAGGCGTAATGTCGGTGCAACGTCAATTGTGGTTGTGGTGCTTGCTATCTAGTTTTGCGCCCCGCCACGGTGGTCTAGTGGTTATGGCGCTCGACTGCTGACCCGAAGGTCGCGGGATCGAATCCCGGCCGCAGCGGCTGCATTTTCGATGGAGGCGAAAATGTTTGAGGCCCGTGTACTTAGATTTAGGTGCACGTTAAAGAACCCAGGTGGTCGAAATTTCCGGAGCCCTCCACTACGGCGTCTCTCATAATCATATCGTGGTTTTGGGACGTTAAACCCCAGATATTATTATTATCTAGTTTTGCAAGAAAGCAATAAACACTACATGACACTCCTACGATGCGTACTCCTGCGATACAGGTGTGATATCAGATTAACGTCTGTGGTTCCAGTGTTGGCTCCGCTTTGACAGCAGTCTAAAAAACATTACATTTGTATTCCTATGATTCAACAAGCTATATTGAAGCATTACTTGGACCCCGGAGGATACATCAACGGTAGTTACGTATATATTCACATCATCGGAGCGTAAGCTGCACTATGTCCGCCTGAAACGACGCAGTGTCATCTTCATTTCTTACGAGGCTGGGCAATAGCCTCATGCTGACCAAGGATGATGCCAGATTGACTGACATCCGCTTGTAGACTAGGCTACGTAGGCCGTATACGCCCAGATAGTCTACGAATACGACAAGCGCCATCCATTGATGTTGCTCTACCTAGCACTATCCAGGCCTACCAGCCACGACGGCCTATACCATACCAACGCGAACGGTGACTTCAGGTTCCGACATGTCGCCGGCCCTATGGACAGACAATTTGTCGAGGAAATGACCGAGGCATCCACGATTTCCAACAGGTGTACTATACCTCATACTTCACTACACGTGCATGGACCCCTGGTCACCGTGATCACGACCGAATCCAAGAACTAGTCGTGACAAGCTGCTGGTGCTCACTGACCATGGTGATGATGACCTTGTTCAGAAACTGTCACGAACTTCTTCCACACATGCACACGGGTTCGTAAAACGTGCGTGCGTTCTCCATCATTAGGGACAAGTATAAGCACTACATATCAGCTTACCGCTTCTGGTGTTGGTAATACCCACGCTGCCGTTGGCAGGGTTACCTAACTGTAAACAACTGGTATTATAACACATATGCGGCTCTTCAACATATATGTTATACAAATATTTAAGCGTAATTTTGTAACATATCGCTCAGTAAAAAAAATTACGCCACAGTCTCCTTCCCGCCGCATGCTTCGCATAACATCGACTCCCACGGTACGTGGTATCTGCCGAATTTTTAGTTCCATTATTATCCTATTGTTGTTGTTGTTGTTGTTGTTGTTGTTGTTGTTGTTGTTGTTGTTGTTGTTGTTGTTGTTGTTAAATGCGAAACATTTCTTAGCGAACGTTAGGCATTTTGGCCGTTTCTACCAAAGTATCCATCTATCTGTGTGTCCATCTGTCTACGTAGGCGCCTACGTCTGGGCGCTCTCCTGGTCGTGTCCATAACTTGTATATACCAAAATTGGCATAGCAGGGGATCAGCGTATGACGAACACGATTCACTGGTCGTGACATGAATAACGCAAAAACATCTGTGGCGTACGTCATGAAGCCCTTTCCCCCAGTAGCGTGTGGCACATACCCGCATACCACAGTTCATGTTATGCGGGTATGTGCCACAGGTGATTTACAATCTCAATTAACACAGTAATCGCGAACAACACATTGAAACGCAAGGCAAGTGAGGGAGCTGAAGGCAGAACTCATCTGCAAGATGCTCGACTGCCATCCACTCTTCCTCGTGGTCCGCCAGTATGACGACGCAGTGAGTGAGTACGAACTTTATTCAGGTCCTGAGGTGAAAGAAAGCGGTGCCGAAGGCCCCGCCAATCAATCCGGCTGCTCCACCCAGGTCGGGACCGGTAGACAGAGTCCTTCGGCGACGGCCCAGGCCCTCTGGACAGCCTTGAGCTGAGCTATGAGCTCTGTGCTTTGAAGCGCTGAGTCCCATGTGTACTGGTCAGAAAAGTCTGTACCCGCGTTGGCAGGGCACAGCCAGAGCATGTGCTCGAAATTGTTATATTCGTGGCCACAGTGCGAGCATACAGCAGGAAAGCCAGGATTGATCCTGCTTAGTGTCGTCGGTGTTATGTATGTTCGAGTCTGCAACTGTGTGTAAGTGATTGCTTGTGCTCTGTTGAGCTTTGTGTGAGGACGACGAAAAGTTCGACGTCCTAACCTATGATGAGAGGTGAGTTCGTGGTATGACACGAGCGGGTCTTTGTTATCGAGGTTCCTGCAGGCTGCATTGAAGCGAGGGGGTGGACCGCAGACGCGGAAAGTGAGCTCTCGCGCCAGTTGGCGTGCCCGCTCGTTTGGGTTGCAGGAAGGAGATCCGGCAATGTTTCCCATGTGAGCCGGGAACCATGTAATGTGTGAGGACGGGAAATTATCTTCGCCCCTTTCTTGGTAGAAGAGCTTGTTGACAACCGTAGCTGCCAGAAGACACGAGGGCAGCCGAAAAGGTTCTTATGGCTGTTCTGGAGTCCGAGTAAATGATAGAGGCTCCCGTGCAGCTTTGAAGGGCCACCGCAATGGCCATTTCTTCTGCTTCGTAGCTGAAGTTGGTAACTACCGTGGCTGCGTTGACGAGCGAGCCATGGGCGTCCACCACCGAGACGGCGTAAGCGCCTCGATTCCAATATCTTGCAGCGTCAACAAAGAGGACTTGCGTTTCGTTGCGCATGATCTTGGCGAGTATGGCGTCCTTCGTTGTGGGTCGGGTGTATGTTTCTGGGAATCGGATCAACTGTTATCGCTTGCGTGGCGTTTTTGCAAAGTTGTGACTTCTCTGGCGGCATGAAGAGGGGCTGAATTCCGGCTTCTAACAAGATCTCGTTGCCTGCCCTTGAGAGCGAGAGCCGACTAATTTGGGCGTGTCGCTGTGCCTCAAACAGTTCGGTAGCTGTATTGTGCAGGCCCAATTGGAGGAGTCGTTCCGTACTAGTATTTCGAGGGAGGCTCAGGACCCTTTTCAATCCTGTTCTAATTAGTGTATCGATTTAAATGAGCTCCGTCTTCTTCCAATTGAGGAAAGGGGCGGCGTACGTTACGTGGCTGATGAGAAAGGCGTGAAATGCTTTCATGAGGTTGTCTTCTTTCAGGCCGTCCCTTCGGTTAGCGACCCGTGATAAAACCCTGGTGAAGTTGAGGACACTCTTTTCTGTGCGTTTGAGTGCCTCCACGTTGTCACCGCTGTAAGCCCCAATGACCATACCCAGGACCTTGATTGTGTTACACCTGAGGATACTGCCTCCGTCCCTGGTACTTAGGTGCACATATGACGCAGCGTTATCTTCATTTCTTATGAGGTTCGTGCAACGTGCGGGCGTTCTCCATCATAACTGACAAGTATAAGCACCGCATAACAGCTTACCACGTCTGGTGTTGTTAATACTAACGTTGCTGTTGGCATCGTTACGCAACTGTAAACATTTGGTTATGCAACACATTGTGCGACTATTCAACATATGTGTGCGCATATTAGTGATGCAGAACTATCGGAAAATTGACTATCGATAGTATCGAATAGTTTTTTTTTTAAACTATCGATAGTGTACACAAACTATCGATAGTGCTACTATCGACAAACTATCGGAGTGCAATCGGTAGTACCATCAGTTAATATTGCTAGCGATATTACTGCCACGCGTGTTTATTGCTTTGTTTTGACGTATTCGAGTTGCAGCCACAAAGACTGTTAGCAACGTCTGACGCAGACAGCGCCGTAATCTTTGAGAAGCTTCACAGTTGTTTGAGAACATCCTGTTAAGATTACGTGCCAGACGCGAACAGTCAAGTATATTCGAGAGCTTACGCGAGCAGCAGCGATAACGCTGCAAGGTTTGATGACGTGATGTATAAAGGACGACGCGTTCCACCAATGATCAGGTTACTCAACGGCTGACAGCTGCTCCCGCCACTATCAGTGCGCAGCATGTATCGCTTGTATTTTGAGCTTTCATTTTCTGGGCACAAGTTCGCCCAAATAAAGAGATCCGTATTTCCCAGTCTTGCTGCGGTATTCTTCACCGTCACAACCACGTGACAATACTATCGATAGTGGTGTGAAAAAAACGCCAGGCCTGCGCTGAAACCGCAGCACAGTCACAGAGAAAGCTGGAAGAGCGGCGTTTCTAGAGCCCGTTGTAAGCTAGCTCTCTTGGGGGTACAATACAAGTACACTAGAAAGGTACCCACTACGCCACAAATCACAATTTTTGTGCAGTTGGGAAGTACCTACTAAGCCATTATTCGTCATTCTGCGGAGAAGCAAGGCACCAGCTAAACGTCTGTAAAGCATTGTGTGCACTTTGTTGACGCGACGACTGATGACGATGAAGAATTATGAATCAGTCCTTTGTAATGGATTGGAAGCTTTAAACGGCCCAACAGTTATGTAATTTGCATTGGGTGACGCCCGGTCGCTATTTCCCTCTCCCGTCATGCTGTATAGCATATGTTGACGTGGGAGAGAGACGGGGGGGGGGGGGGCGAAGAACATTACTGAGACCCCAAAGAAATAGATCCTGCGCTTATGGGCTTCCTTGGCAACCAATACAAATGCACTTGCGAGGAACCCACTAGGCTATAAATCACTGCAATTTTTTAGAAGTAGGGCAGCAGGCATTGTGCCATTTTTCGTCATTCTACGGAGAGCCGTGGTACCTGCTAAACTCATGTAAGGCACTTTGCGCACGTTGTTGATGCTGTGCCTGATGACGAGGAAGAATTATGGCAGAGCCCTTTGTAATGGGTTGGAAGCATTCAACAACCTACTCGTTGCGCAATTCGCATTGTGTGACGCCTGGTTACAGAATTCGCGTTGTGCGACGCTTGGTGCTTATTTCACTCTTCTACCACGCTATATTGTATATGCTAATGTGGTTCCTTCCCGACATGAAGCCTGTATAGGAACTTTTTGCAAAACAGTTTCAAGCACCGGCATGGCTCAATGGTTGAATACTGGGCTCCCACGTAGAGGGCCCAGGTTGGAACCTCGTTCCATCCTAGAATTTTTTTCTTATTTCGTTTTTTTTTTCTTATTTCGAGCGATACTGGTTACGGACACCGGCGGCGGCGGCGGCGGCGGACAACTACGGCGCCAAAAACGGCCGGTGAAATGATCTCATAACAGCCTTCGCTTTAAAATACCCTGCAGCCACTTTCCCGCCGCATGCTTCACATAACATCGATTCCCATGGTATGTGGAATCTGCCGTAGTTTTTTTTCTAATAAAACAGCCTGTTTCCATATAAATGTTTTTATGCTTATGGCAACGAAAAGTATTCTAACGCTTTCGATATAACATTGTGCTCCTGGGCACTGCTGGTAGATCATTTCGAGCTCAGCACGGCATGCAATTAGGAAACAATTATCAGCAATAACTGCCGCCAGGGTGTTCGTCACTTCTGTTTCATCACATTGCCGAACGAAATCTAGGAATAACAAAATTACAGTATGCGCGATTTTATGACCGTCGGGTCCATCGAACAGCATGTGTACAATGGTAACGCGCCTTCCACCTGAGATCTGTCGTGCTGAGACGAAATCCGCATTTTCATGTCAGCCGGCTGGGGTGTTATCAGAGTGCCCGCGCGTGCTGTGGCGGCCTGACAGATTCCTCTACTCAAATGCTCCTTTGTGTGAGGTGCAAAGTCAACCATGTGTAAGGCAAGGAACCTCAGTGGAAGTAAACTGCCCGTAGCAGGTCATGTTAAACTTGAGCTGTCATTTCATGTACTCGCATCACCATTATCATTGCATATGCGCATTGCATATGCGTATCAAACGAAGCAAAAAAACACACGTTGGGTGGAGAAAGTTTTCAGGGAAGGGGGATAAACACAATCGACTGCGCAGAAGCACAAGAAGAAACAGATGGCTTTTCGCCTTCGAGTCTTCTCAGGACAAATGCAGAAGCGACAGTGTTACTTCTTAAATCATTTTGTAGCGTTAGCTACACTTGCCTAGCCGGAGCCCATTTCGCGTGGATCCTCGTGATCCGTGCGGCGCATGAGCGAGAATCAGTGATGTGACACAGCTGGCTCACCGGAGCCGGCATCTCACGCGCTCTCCGCTACTGCCGCTGCTGGTCTGCGCGTTCGGGAGGAGTGACGTCGTAGCCATGGCAGACACACTGGCGCCGGCGCGTGCGATGCTATTCGCCTTCGCTGTGCAGTCACCGTCCGACACTGCGCTGGAGCCGCTTGATAGCGCCTCTGACTGGCGTTTCCAGGTGGTTAACGCCATGGAAAATGAGCTCAAATGCTGCTCAACGGCGCAGAAGAGCCGAGAAGCTTATCTCACCTGATCCCGAACTGGTTGCCTTGCAATTAGCGGTTCTGCGTACGAAGAATGAATAGAAGAAGGCTATTAATTCTAGACAATCTGGAAAGCTAAATATAATCAGCTGAACCTTTGCTAACGCTATGTACATCCTGGCATAGCCGAGCTAAGCCACTGCATTTTTTTATCGGGGTCCATGATATGGCCGCTTCTAAAATGTCATCTTAGAGGTGATGCGTTCGCGTTATTTGAATGTTCCTTTATTTTAATGTTTTTTCACATAAAACTTACACCATTTCTCGCTAAAGGGGACCATGAGGCGATTGCAATGCCGGAGCACTTGCACGATCGCGTTCCGTTGGCGTTCGTTGGGCATGCTACCGACCTCGAACGCGAAGAGGAACGCTACGCGCGTCGTCTCTTCCCCTAGCCTGGCCGTCGTTACACAGGCGGGCGGGGAACGCGCGAGAAGGGGGCAGCGTAAGAGAGGAGAGAGAGGGGAGGGGAACGCGCATGCGCTGGTGCTCATCGCGGCGTTGCGCGGAGAATTTCGGCATTGTGTAGTCCGCGTTTCAGAGGAAGAGTGGAGAGGGGGAGGGGAGGGGGGACGTTGGGGAGGGGAGGGGAGAGAGAAAGTGGAGAGGGGGTAGGGGATAGGCGAAAGGAGAAAGGAGGGGAGAGGGGGGAGAGGATGTGGAGAGGAGGAATGGTGAGAGAGAGTGGAGAGGGTATGCGCATGCGCAGTAAGGGTCGTCACGCCGCACACCACCACCACCACCGGTTTTAACTCCGCTATAAGATGCTCGCATCTAATAAGTTGTTTATTGAACCCTGAGGTTTGTTCGAGTGATGAGCGCCGCCACTCTGTCAAAGGTGTTGAGTGCGAATGCACGGCCATCACGCGGAGACATAGGTCTCCAGAGAATGAAGAGGCGCGGATCACACTTTGGCTGCAAAACCGACAAGGCCGATTGGAGGCACCCTGAGGCTTCACTGCATTGACCCCCGCTTGTCGCAAAGACAACCGTGACGACATCGTCGTAGCAAAGCACGTCCACAACACTTACCTTATAAGGCACGGTCACGTGAGTCAATTGTTGTCAGATATCCAGATCTTGCCGTACGTGTTACGTGGTTCACGCGTAATTGCAATGATGCGAGACACTGCGCAGAGTATAATCCCTTCATTAACAACTTCATGAACGCTCTCGCTTCTCAGATTGTATACCAAACACGTGGTTTAGCTTTGAAGCAATATTTTTCTTACAATATCGCAAGATGCAAGCTTAAATCCACCGAAGCTATTTCTAGAAAGTTGCCAGATTTCTCGACGCACGTGCATCACACTCGACATTGGTGAACATTGGTCTCACCTAAGGCCAGACTTCAAATCAAAGAGACCACAGACATTATGGTGAGCCATAAGCGCTATCTCGTAGGACAATTCCGAATGAACCTCATGGAGAAATGATATTCCAAAAATCGTGTTGGAGAACAAGAAACTGAACACTGATTGCGTTTACAAAAATAAACGTCAACTATTCAGAGTACAGGGTACTTCACTAACGAAGATTAGTAAGCTGTCTTTGCAAAGAAGCATCGCTTCTAAGTGATGTCTGGAATAAAAAATTCGGATTATTTCCCCTGTCGGTAAAATGGGGGCAAGCGAAGCTTCGCGTGTGCGTGCTTCGTACAATACCTTTCTTTCTTTCTTTCTTTCTTCCTTTCTCTCGTATTGCGCAATGCTCCGTGTTAACTTGAACCTTTTTACATGCCAGAAATTGGACCTTCCCTCTCGTTCTCAGCAGCGCAACACTTCAGTTGTTACAGGCAACAATGAAATGCGGCAACGTGAAACGGCAAGTGACCTCGATAAAAGTGACATTGCCGTATGAGAAATGGCTGATCGCCGTCAAGCCCACGATAGAGATGCACCAAGTATTGAAAAACAGCGCGCACAAATGCGCATGTCACCGACGCACCTTCGAAAGCCGCGTTTGTCTATGCCACATTTCTGCACACTCGCCGGCATATTGGGCTTCTCTACAAGAATGCCGCAGCCACCGTAATGCTTAACTCACTGGAGCTTCGCTTAATATGAACCATTCAGCTAATTGTGTATTTATTATTGGCATTACGAAAGCTCAAAGCAACTGCCCCTGGGCAACGATGAGCACAACGAGTCTGGTCACAGGGTCAATGGAGCCAATAAACATTGCGTCAAGTATGCAAATGCCGTTTAACAACCACCTTACACGCTCAGGCATCCTCCCAATCATTCTTCAGTCATTGACAATGCACCAATGCGCCTGCGTATGTTGCTCCGGTAGAGTTAACAATTAATATGAATGGTATGTTCCTTTTAGATTAATACCTCATTTACGGGAAAAAAACCTACCACAATTTCCACAATATGACTGTGCTCAGGATGCCTGTCTAACAGAGAGCGACATTGCAGATTACACAGGATTCACTAACGGCAACTCAGGCGGTATGTCAGCAGCCGTTCACTCGACGTGTAAGCGTCACAGGGATAATTCTCGACAAAATGCATACGTGCGTCTCACTCTGTAACGTAGCTCCTGCAGCAGCGGCTCTTTTATCCACGATCTTTATATACATGTCGGTGCCATAGTTCGTTCGGAATAACGCAGCGCTGTGGTGCAGAATGAAGGCGACTACAATTGAGTAAATAAACGCAGATGCTCCAACGTTTAAGCCCCTACGACAACAAGGCGTTGGAACCAATTAGTTGGAACGCTTCAGCGCTGAAGGATCGCAAAGTGGACAGTACATTGTGTAATAATAATAATAACAATAACAATAATAATCATAACAATACTAATAATAATAAGAAGAACATTATTATTATTATTATTATTATTATTAATATTTATTATTATTATTATTATTATTATTATTATTATTATTATTATTATTATTATTATTATTATTATTATTATTATTATTATTATTATTATTATTATTATTACAGTAGAACCCCGCTGATACGTTTTTGAAGGGACCGTAAGGATACACTTAAGAGCCTAGAAATAAAAAAAAAAATTGGGAACACGAACAAATTACACCATCTCCCACCTAAAAGGAACCATGTGGGGATGCGAAGCAGCGCGTGCGTCAACTTAAGGTTGCGTTTATCACGGCCACCTTGCCTGATGTTAACGCGTCCTTGCAAGTGGAGCGCACCATGTTGCTGTTACACGTCCCGAACTCTTGTTGGAGCACGCCACGGGGGTTCATCGCGCGTCTGCAGAAACTCGTTCCCCGACGCCATCACGTGATTGCTGAGAGAGTGTAAGGGGGAGAGGCCACAGCGTCTTACCCAGCCCTACACAGGCCCGAATGCGCTAGGCGCTGAGCCGTGCTCCCAATTAGGGTTGCAGAAGTTGCGCCGTTTCCATTCCTCAACCTCTCCTCCTCCTCCTCCTCCTCCTGCTCCTCCTCCTCCGAATGCGCTAGCACGTGCGAGCGCGTTCTGACTAGGATACAACGCGTTGGTTCATCGCGCGTCTGCAGATCTCGTTCGCCGACGCCATCACATGATTGCTGAGAGAGTGTAAGGGGGAGAGGCCACAGCGTCTTACCCAGCCTCTCAAACAGGCCCGAACGCGCGAGCGCGTGCCAGCACACATGGTTTTGTCTGCGTTACGTCAAACTGGAACCGCATACGACAGCCCGGGCCTTTAAAGTGCTCTGCACGACTCATCATCAAGGTGGTCGAAGAACAAGAGGCAGAAGACTTCTCCTTGGCGCGAGCGCGCGCTACAGCTGGCTATGCTAGGTGGTAGAATGGAACTACAGACAAAACCCAGCGCAAAAGCTGCTTCGCATCTAAAAATATTTAGTGGTACAGAACTTTATTTCAAGGCTTACACTTGAAAAAACCGTGCAACGTTGCCTCCTGCATTTACTCGTGCCCAAGCAGCACGAAAAGTTTTTCGAGCACCTGCAGTGGGCTGTCCCTTTATCAATCTAGTGCCAGCACGCCGGCACCCGTCAAGCTATCACTTTTGGCGAAACCTTCGCGAGATTGTCACCGGATGCGTCGGCGTCTCCGAGTGATAATGTAGCACTGTTGGTACAGTGTCGGACCTCCGCGGCTTGTCGTAGACGGTTGAATGCCTCGCTAAAGTGAAAGTACCTCTGAAAGCGATTGTCGAAGAAACTGACCTCTGCTCCAGCAACTCCGAAACTTCGTCATTGGTGCACGCACTGGCGCACTCAGCCACGATCCAGCCGACGGATAGAAGCGCGGAAATGAGAACGGTTTCATCGACAGAAATGTAATCAACGTATGCGATTCCTTTGGTAACAAGAGCTGTAGGCGTGAAAGAACAAAGCACACGCAACATGACCAGCGCGACCAGTCCGACCCCGAACCACGCGAGCTCCTCCGACGAATGATGAATGATGACTTCACACCAATGCGAAGGCGGAAACGAAGGCCAATCACGAAGGCCTGACTTTCGCAAGTGCTAAAAACAAGTTTGAAACCAACTGCTTCATAGACGCCATCTTTGTAATACGATTCTCCAAGGTTATGTTTTTTGTTCGTGGCACGGAGAAACAAGTATTTCTTGCTTCGTGATACGCGGTAACCGAAAGCACGTTATGCTTGTCGCTTGCACCACTCTCATGAGCCTATTCTTACGGTTGAGCCCGGTCGAGCTGCGAGAAAAGTCAACATGGCCGCTCTCTTCCGTGGTCGCTCGACCGGCTCGGAGGGCACCTCACGATGTATCACACGTTAACGGTGCCGCAGTTGCCACGTAACAGCAGCGTTCCCAATGCATTCTAGCCTATAGGGGAGTTATGCCAGGACCGGCTAAAAACGACGTAACAGCCGGGAAAATGCTGGAGTGAGGAACGTTCATCTGCATCATGTTATTATGTAGACATAGGGAGTTGCGCTGGAATTGATTAAGCGTCCGATAACGGGGGTGTGAGTGAGGGGGGGGGGGGGGCTCTTTGCCGAGGAAATCAATGGGAAGAATAGGGCTATACTCTTCTTCCTTCGTGACAATATCCAGTGCGACAGATAGTTGAGGTATATATATCCGCCACGTAGCCAAAAAGATGTCACGGCGATGGCAACGATCACACTGACAGTGGCAGTATATCTCGCGCGGAATGTCCCTATTGGCTACATCAATAAAAAAGTTTTCGCCGTCACTTTCACAGAACAAGGCTGGTACTCCACATCTTCCAATTCCGCTTGACCTTGATAGTGAACAACGTTCAGAAAAGAATTCCATCCAGGGTGTTCCCTTCTAACAGAGGGGCTGTTTAAGCCTGAGTTACAGCCGTGCCGGACGTCGCCGAAGAAGTCGTTCTTGTGTAGTGATTGGTGTAGTTCTAAATCCTGTTCGACATGACACGTTATTTTGCCCCAAGAGTTGAGCGGCTGCCGTCGCGGGAGCCCGAAACCAGTTTTTGGAGCGTCCACTCGCTGCTGCGAATCAGATCGCCGGAGTTCAAAAAACAGTCACAGTTTCGCCGCAACGGCGAAGCAATGAATGCGATAGCAACAAATTGGAATCTAAAGGCTGGTTCACACCGGCGACTAGCACCGGTCGCGCGACTAAGTTAGTCGCAAAGCGACTGGTCGCAAACGGTCGCAAATGGCCGTTTTGGTCGCAAAGCGACTGCTTTGGCTCAGTCGCTCGCTGCTCGATTTTTCAGTCGCGCGACTGCAGTCGCAAACCTCTGAACCAATCAGATGCGCAGGAACAGGACATCAGCCTATTTTACGGGGCAAGGGCAATGCAAGCTGTATACGAGCAGACGTGAATTCTATATGGCGGCGTATATAGGTCGTACGCAGGTGTGAACATCGGTCGCTTTGAGTCGCTTTTTGACCGCCAGTCGCAAACGGTCGCGCGACCGTTGCTAGTCGCCGGTGTGAACGAGCCTTAACGCGAAGAACGGATAGCAGGTCGAAAGCGGTCAAGGGACGCACGAAAAGAACGCACACAGGACGAGCGCGAACTATCATGCGTCACAGCTCGATACTTGAAGCGCACTGCTAAAACATGTCAGGACGCACGAAACGAACGAACAGGTACACACAGGACGAGCGCGAACTAAATGTCGCAGTTGTTACCTATTTCTGTTTGAACAGCGCGCTCCTTTCGCAAACGCGGCCGCTGCAGCGAGCGAAAGGCCTTCGTTTAAAGCTTTACTTTCGTTGCGCTCCTCGCACCATCTCGCTGGCAATGAAGAAACGCTTATAAGCGCCTGCCGTCTCATAGTCCGGCCAGCGGTAAAGTGTGTGTATATAACGTTCGCCATTAGCTCCTTAGAGGATCGGCGTTTCGTGGCGTAGTGGCTAGCGCCACGGGCTGCGGAGCGAGAGGTCCCTGTCTCGATTCCGCGCTTCGGAAGCATTTAACTAAATTAATTTTCTTTGGGAATTTCATATATATATACATACTTATACATATAGACCTGATGCAAAATCTGCTGCCATCCAGCGGCCGCCGTGCGCATTTCCGCCATGTTCAAGGCAAAGCGCGCTCCGCATGTGCACACACGGAGCGTACGCATCAATGTGTGCCGGCTGATAGGAACGCAATGCCAACAGTTTTGTGTGCCGTGCTGCTCAGATTGAGGAAATTAATTCTGAAAAAAATGTTTGCAGGAAACCAGCATCCATATTATTAGATTTCCTAGCAGCCGGCGAGAATCAGCAGATCGTTCCGTTGCTCCGGCTACTGCTTACGACTAACGCCATGTTTACGTTCGCCGTTCTTAATATATGCGGTATGTGACAGCATCGGCGCTCATCAGAGAACACTCTTTCGTGTCACACCAGAACGATAGTTTTCGTACCGTGTGCTTGCGGGCACAGACAAACCCGCTTCGTGTACGAGCTTCAAAGGTGTATCGAGGCTACTCGCGCATGCCTGCGACGCTGTTGCCATTACCTTGTTCATTATATTGAGAAACAATTACATGTTAGACAGGTAGCTCGTGCGCGTCATTGATTCTCAGCGAACGGAGCGATTGTGCTGGAGCGTGTGTTTTGTAGTTTGTTTTCGATTGTGGAGTTTAAGTTTAGTGGGATGCTTTGCGGCGCGTATTGCTTCACTATGCGTATTTTTCAAGCATTCCATGGGGTATCACTGCCAGATTCAGACGGCCGGCCCTGATTTCCTGACCCCCTCCCTTACTTTTTTTGTTTAATCTATACCCCAAGAAGAGCACATCATGTTCTCCCAAAAGCTGATCCCCCTTTGGAAAAATCCTGTACCCACCCCTGTGTGCTATGAAATGTAAACAGGTGCTTCAAGTGCGTGACACTTTTCTTATGAAACTAAAAGAATGCTCTTCCGGGAAATGCGCTACATTCGACCGTGGGTGCGCTACCGCTGGTTACGCGCTGACTCCTGAGGTGGTTGCGCAAGCGTTCAGTCGGCGACGCAAAACTGCCTTGCCACAATTAACGGGTTGTAATTGTAAGGTACCAGTAGGCCCTAAAAGTAACGATGTGAACGCGAATATTCTTGGCGTATCGTCTTATATAGGTGCACATGTCGGAAGGATATTCAATAAAATACCAGCTGATCGGCATTTACTTCTTGGAGACCCTAACATTTTTCATGTTCACTTTTCACGTGCGCGAGATGCGGAAATTATTTACATTTTAATCGTGCGGTAATTCTATACATAACGTATACGTTGGTGACTATAGGAGCGAAATATTTTTTATTTCAAAAATAAAAAATCGAGGACAACGTTTTATTTAAAATTAGATGCACAATACATCAGGTCGACGTAGGCTGTCCCTCATGAAGTACGCTTTGAAACGGGTCAACAGCACTATCTTATCACAAGCAGAGTGTCGGAACGGAACGAAAACCGAAAACGAAAAACGAAAAAAACGATATTTTTGACCGGAACGAAAACGCAACCGAAACGTTATTTATTATTTCGTTCCGGAGTGAAATCGAAATTTTTTCAATCGTTTTTCGGTTCACGAGAAAATTTCGCAGTCCGGAACAACTGAGCTCATGCAATGTGAGCATATCTCAGGGTATAGTATTAGCGCGTACATCAGACAGGAAATCCAAAGCAAAGATATGTTGAAATTGTGCGAAAAACGAGAACAGTGGCAACCAGAGATGTTTATATTAACGCAAGTGGACTTTTGCGCGCCTGTCAAGCAGGCCAAAGTGGAGAGGGCATTGTCGGCGCTGAAGTTTGTTACAGCGAAAGCTGTTATGAGATCACAACAGCCGATTTTGGCTCCATAGTTCTCCGCAGCCGCCGGTGTACGTGACCGCATAAGAAAAAATTAAGTGAGAAACAAATTTCTAGGATCCACGCCCTCTGCGTGGCAGTCGGGTCTTCCACCACAGTGTCACGCTGGTGCTTATAACTCCATCGCAAAAATACTCTACACAGGCGTCATGTCGGGCAAGGAATCTTGTTAACATATGTAAGATAGCGTGGCAGAAGAGTAAAATAACAACCAGTCATCACACAATGCTAATAGCGCAAAGAGTGTGTGGTTTAATGCTTCCCACCAGTGTTGCGGAGTTACCACTCCGGAATTGGAATGACTCCGGAATCTTCAACATTTTCGCGACCCCGCAATGGAATGGGGACAACGCTCGGAAGAATGGAATGGGAATGGAATTACGTCTTTTTCCGAAAATAGAGGACGTTTTCGTCCGTGCTCTTTTTCAAGCTTCAAACGTTAGTAAGTCACAGCCTCGCAAGTTAACACTAAAGCAGTATTTTTAAAATGGCTTAGCTGATTACAAGCACGGTACATTTATAAGCAACGCGCCTAATACAAACGGAGGCATAAGTTAGTGTACAAACAAATGCATTATCCCAGCAGATACCGAAGGGAGAAACAAATTACCCCTGCGCGTTGGTTCCCATTGATACCCCCACCCGAAAGTGGCGAATACTCTATGCACAGCCTGATGTTTATCTCACGAGCAGTTTAGTACCTGACACACGTAAATAACCTTTGCGACAAGGAAGACATTGCATACCTGCGCACAGGCGAACACAGAAAGTTCTCCTCACCCCATCCATGCTTGCGAGGCGCGCTTGACAAGCGTGAGTGCTGACGGGCAGTGCGGCCCAGTGTTCCGTATTCGATGCAAAGGCGCTTTTGTCAGCATAAAAATACGCTATGTCGTCATTTTAGCATTAACAGATTTAAGCTTAAACAATATTGAAACACCACCATTCGTTCAAACATGTTGACCACGCAAATACTATCGGTAGCGGGAGAACTGCCCCTATGGGAATTTGTAAGGTGGTTGTACTGCACGAGATATGTCACCAAGCTACTATTCCTCGACCTTGGCAACGTGTTTTGCGTACTTTTGCAGTTCGTAATGCATTTGATGACATCAGCTTTATGGGGCGTTCATTCTTAACTCAATAAAACTATCAAGATGTCTTTCCTACGTTCAGGAATTACAGGAATGGAATCGGACTGCCAGGCCATTCCCTCAGTGCCAATGGGCTAAGTTTTTTTCATTCCGAGGAATTGAAAGGAATGGAATTGCGTCAAGTTCTAATTCCCCGGAATGGAATTGCAATCGAATGGAGGCGGCCATTCCGGAACACTCCTTCCCACCCACTGCAAAGTGCTCAGCCATAATTCTTCATTATCAGCCACAGCACAAAGTGCAGATAATGCCTTACAGATGTGAAGCGGGTACAGTGATTCTCCGAAGAATGAAGAAAAATGGCATAGTGGGAACTTCGCTACTTCAGAAAACTTGCGACGATTTATGACGTAGTGGGTACGTTGCATGTTTACTTGTATTAGTTGCCCCAAGAGATAACAACTGGCTCTACAAAGTCCGCTCTTCTAGCTTTTGCTGTGACTTGCTACGTGTTTCACGCAGGCCTGGCGATCTTTTTATCAGAACAGCGGTCTCGCACATCAGAGAGTACACTCAATGACGTGCTTTTTGCTTCTGAGATCGTGCTCACTCCCTTGACACAAAGAATTAAGCTAAATAAAAAAATTCGTATTTGTCTTGTGAGAAAATAAATACTATGAGTTTGAAATGAATACTGGTTTGTGCTAGTTGGTGGGAATACGTGGTACAGTTACTTCCGCTCCTCTGAAGAACGTGTTTTACCCTTGTCCGACTTTCTTAAGAGGAGGGCAAGTAACTACATCACAAATCCAATGTTTTTTTTTTAATGATTGCTTTACCTTTCTCATACTTTCTTTTTTTATACAAAGAAAAAAAAACCGTTACGAACCGTTACGGAACGTTTTTTTTTTTCGTTCCGAAACAGAAACGAAACGGAACTTTTTGCGGTGAAACGAAACTAAAACCGAAACGAAAAACATTTCGTTCCGACACCCTGATCACAAGTGTTGAAGATTGGGCGAGTTGGTTCGTCGTAATTGAACTGGCATAGCGCATTACGGGGAAGAAGAAACGGCCAAGCAGACCAGCACAAGAGGGCAGAGCGCTATACCGCAGCACCAGGACTAGCGCTCTGTCCTCTTGTGTCGGTCTGCTTGGCCGTTTCTTCTTCCCCGTAATGCGCTATACCAATTCAAGTACTTTCTTACCGCCATCGCTGTGCCTAGCCGTGTCGAGTGCTAAAGCCTCTTCCCAACCATCCTACACTACACGCAAGTATATTCAGATAGCTAACAACGCTCATTCTCTACACTGAAAACAGAAAAACAGAGAGAGAAAGAGAAACAACCTTATTGACGGCACAGCGAGGTCGTTGAATTTAGGTTGCCCGTGCTTCGAATGGCGGTGGAAGACAAAATTTTTAACCTAGCGCAAAGCTTCATCCTCGACGACGGCAGGCCTACATGTGACTCGCGGCGTCAAACTTGTACTTTCTTGCTATGAGGCAGTTCTTTACTCGTAATAACCGTCAACGTAATAACTAGGAAATGCCGGTAACGCACTCATCTCACGTTTTTACGCCCCGATAGATTTACTATCAACGCAGATACAAGCAAGAAGTTACAGCAGCGCCAGCAATACGATTCGGACACAAGCCTCCAACATGGCGCCGAATCGGTAGTTTCGTCAAACCTCCGACAGATGGCAGCAATTTTGCATAAGGCAGACACCAATGGCAAGTTATTGCTAGATCTCTGCGAGCAACGTAGTCTTGAGATAGTTAACGTGGGGCCTAAGTGTGAGGGGCAGATCACGTGGGAAGTCGGAAACCGGCAATCGAGCATTGATTATTGTCTCATGACGGAAGGAATATATGACAAACTTAGAGAGATGAGAATAGACGAGGAAGGCATTAACAGCTTGGGTAGTGATCATAAACGCATAATATTACAAATGGGATATAAAACTGAAAATAAGAACATAGAATCAAAGTTTGGCAGCTTGTATCTAAATGACAAACAAATAACAAATATAGCCGCAAGAGTCGAGGAAAAAGTAGACGAACTACCAGGCAAACACTGGAAGTATAGTGTGCTGCTACATGTAATCACGAAAGAAATGGAAAAAGAGAAGAAAACTATTTGTTGGAAAGGAAAGAGAAAGCCAAAAAGTTGGTGGAACAAAGAAATCCGGGAGGCGATCGAGAAGCGACGTGAGGCATCACGGGAGCACAGACAAGCAAAAAGGGAGAAGCGGCCACAGGACGAAGTCAACCAAATATGGGAAATATATTTAGAGCAAAAATCCATTGTGCAGAAATTAGTCGAGGCAAAAATTAAAGGTGAAAGTGAACGCTGGATGACAGAGATTCGCGAAAAGAAGAAGGCCGCGCCTAGGATATTTTGGAGCCACCTAAAAGCGCTGGGTAGGAAGTCTGGCACAATGCAACAACATATGGTAGATGAAGGAGGAAATCAATTGGAAGGGTATGAAGCGCTAGGTTACATCCGAAAGGTAACAGCTGATTCGTTTAAAAAGGTCGCCCCGGGGATTCCCCCAGTGAGTAAAAGTACGCAAAGGAGTGCAACCGACGAAGATGTAGTACTAGAGAATTTCAATTGGAAGAAGGCCGAAGGAAAAATTCCTAAGCGCACTACTCCGGGCTTGGATGGGGTTCCCGTCAGCCTCATTAACGAACTCGGACATAAAACTAAAGAAGCACTGCCTGAAAGCCGTAGAACAGTGCTTACAGGAGAGGGAAATACCAGACAGTTGGCGAAAAAGTAAAATGAACTTAATCTATAAAGGCAAGGGAGAAAAGGATAACATTCGCTCGTATAGACCGCTAACCATTACATCGGTGCTATACAGGCTGGCGATGCAGGCAGTAAAATTAAAAATAGAAGCGTGGGTAGAACAAAATGATATTTTGGGAGAACTTCAGAATGGATTTCGAATTGACAGGCGGTTAGACCATAATCTGTTTGTTCTTACCCAGTGTATAGAAATATCGAAAATAGAAAACAGGCCCTTCTACGTAGCTTATCTAGATATTACCGGGGCGTATGACAACGTTAATCAGGAAATTTTGTGGGATATACTGAAAGAAGTGGGCATAGGTGACGATTGTATACAGCTTTTGAGGGAAATATACCGAGAAAATACAGTTTGTATAGAATGGGAAGGAATAAGTAGCAAGGACAGCGTTGAAATTAGCAAGGGGCTGAGACAGGGATGTCCTTTGTCCCCGCTGTTATTCATGCTGTACATGGTGAGGATGGAAAAAGCGCTAGAAGGTAGCAACATTGGATTTAATTTGTCACACAAGCAGCTCGACACGATGGTTGAGCAGAAGCTTCCAGGTCTATTTTATGCTGATGATATTGTCTTATTTGCAGACAGTCAAGATGATATACAGCGACTGGCAGATATATGCGGAAGGGAATGTGAGGCTCTAGGACTAGGATTTAGTGCAACAAAATGTGGATTGATGGTATTCAATGATCACGAAGACCATGTGGTCTTTATACAGGGCCAAAAAATACCGAGGGTAAGCGAGTACAAGTACCTCGGAGTATGGGTAAATGAGGGGGATAGATATATGGAGGTACAAGAGAAAGCATCGGTAGCAAAGGGAAAGAGGAATGCTGCAATTATGAAGCACAGAGCTTTATGGGGATACAATAGGTACGAGGTGCTTTGAGGGCTGTGGAAGGGTGTGATGGTCCCGGGGCTTACATTTGGGAACTCAGTAGTGTGCATGAAGTCAGAGGTACAATCCGGAATGGATGTAAATCAAAGGACGGTGGGCCGCCTCGCGTTGGGCGCTCACGGGAAGACGACAAATGAGGCTGTAAAGGGTGATATGGGATGGACAGGCTTTGAAGTGAGGGAAGCTCAGAGCAAAATGAGATTCGAAGAGAGGCTGAGGAAAATGAAGAACAGTAGATGGGCAGAGAAGGTTTTCAGGTATTTGTATAGAAAAAGCGTTGACACGCAGTGGAGAAAAAGAACTAGGAGGCTCACCAGTAAATATACGGCTAGCAGTGCAGGCGATATGGCAACAAGGAGCATTAAGCGGAAGGTCAGAGAGGCGGAGAGGACTTATTGGATGACAGCGATGGAAAAGAAGCCGGCTCTGAGTAACTACCGAAAGGGAAAAAACGAAATAAGGAGGGAAAGGTTTTATGACAATTCAAGGGGAAGCGCTTTACTGTTTGAAGCAAGGTCGGGCTGCCTTAGAACGCGTAGTTATAAAGCGAGATTCAGTAACGAGGAAGAACAATGTACATGCTGTGGGGGAACTAAGGAAACGATGGAACATGTACTGATTGAATGTGGCGATATTCACCCAGGTATACGAGTGGGCACGAGTCTACATGAAGCCTTGGGTTTTAGGGACAACAATGGAAAGCTGCACACGTCCGCGATAGAAATAAGTAAGAGACGGTTAGAGTATTGGTGGCAGAAAAGTAGAGATAAAGAACAAAAATAAATAATGGGGGAAAAAATAAGGTCATTCTGCCTTAAGAAGCAGAGAGATGGACCGTGAATTTATATTGTTTTGGTATAATAACATAGATTTAATCAATGTAGATAAGGTATTAGGCCAACATGAAACAAGGAAGCTTTTTTTTCTTTTTTTTTTTTCGAGCCTGGTGGCAGACATGTCACCGCCCCGTTTTAAAGGGGACGCTCATAGCATCCATCCATCCATCCGTCTATACGGTGAATGACGGCGACGGGGACGGACAAAAACCAGCCGAGACTGTCCATATAATTGCTATCGCAATAAAAAATCGCTCATGGCAGAGCGCCTGCCCAATGGGGGAGCAGTGACGTAGAGGTGGAGTCGAGCAGCGCGCGCGCGGGCCGGGAGGAACTCGCTTTCCTAGCAGACGACATCCGCTGCAACGAGCTGCTCTCCACTGGCGGTGAAGAAGTGCCGTTCTGTTCCTCTTGCTGTTGTCGACGGCGCTTCCATCAAAGCAGACAAATTGTTTGCGCGTGTCATTTCGTTCGTTTGAATTTTTGTCGAATCTTCGCACCAACATAGGTCTGGACAGGGGGACCCTACGACACACCGCACTTGCAGTTCGCAGCGCGTATAGCTGTTCATTTCCTTGTTTACGACCACGACCGAGCGCGTTCGAATAGTTTGCTGTTCTCTTCCATTGAATGGCCACGTACCCCGACGACAAAAAATGCCGCCACCTCTTTTCTGGAATGTCCATAGGCAATAAGAGAGACGAGGTTCTTCACAAGCCCACAATATCGTCGACTGGGCCGCTTGCATCCGGTTGTCGGCCCGGACGGCGCACCAACGCCTTGTGACATTCGAGAGCAAAACCCACCAAAATCCCCGTGAAAGCTTAAAACCACAAAAGCTAACTCTTTCCTTTGCTTTCCTATGGCCAAGTATATAAGCGCGCAAGATTTCCGTGCTGAAACAAAACTGGAACATAAATAAACATGACTACTGAAGTCGTTTATTTCACTCCGATACACTGTACATTTACATCATTCAAGGTTTAGACGCGTAAAAATCGAGCCCCGAAGTAGAAGGCAGGTGGAACTCGCAACCCAAGCGCACCAAAACAAGCGAACTCGGAGAACTCGGGCGCTTTCCACAGCCATCCCTGCTCATCGTATAGGGCGGCGCCACACATAGGCGCCGGCGCGCGCCCAGCTGTGCGCCTCCGTTGCGCAGTGGCCATCTAACACTGCGCCAGAGCCACTTGATAGCGCCTCTCATTTTGAGCGCATACGGAGACGTATCAGTGGGTGTATACATATAGCGGGGAGGAGGAGCAGGAAAAGAGAAACGGAAAGACAGGGAGTTTAGCCATTTGTCAGACCGGCTGGCTGGCGCTTGCCAGTGTGGTATAGCCATGGAGAAGAAGAGCGCAAATGCTGCTAAGCGGTGCAGAAATGCGGAGAAGCTTGACAACTACAGCACTGCAAGGGCTTGATTTTTCGGCCCGGGCCCGCCCCGGCCCGCTTTATGAATCCCGAGCCCAGCCCGGGCCCGTGGTTCGAAGCCTGGACCCGGCCCGGGCCCGGGTGTACATGACCGAACCCAGCCCGAGCCCGGCCCGGGCCCGTGGTTCCAAGCCCAGGCCCGGCCCGGGCCCGGACGTTCATTACTAAACTTATCCAGGGCGCGCATGTTCATGACCAGGCCCGAGCCCGCTAGAGGGTATTAGTTGTTGATGATTATTATTAATGATGCCTTGCGCTTTGTAGCGGGCGATCGGACGGAAAATCCGATGTGTACATGCATAGAAATGTTGCCTTGCCCGCGGTGGTAGCTCAGCGGTTAAGCTGTTGAGTTCTAGGACGCGAGTACTATTCTCGCGGCGCCGACGTCCGCATTTTGATTGGGGCGAAATGCAAGAACGCCCGTGTACTTATCTTTAGGTGCACGTTAAAGAACTCCAGGTCGTCGAAATTAATCCGGTCCCCACTACGGCGTGCCTCGTAATCATATCGTGGTCTTGGCACGTAATACCAAGGTATATAAATGAAATGTTGCCTGTATGGCACATGGCAAGTCATTACAATAACAGTATAGTGAAAATAAAACATAGCAACAAAATTTATTTAAAAGAAATGTACAAATAACATGAAAAAGCGGATTGAAGCAAACCCGGAACATTTTCTTTAATGCTCTTTTCTACACTCGCGTTGGAAGCATGAATTACACAATTTTTTTTAAAAGAGGCTCCTGATAAATATTTTGTTGCAACAAGATAAAAAATGTTAACGTTATATATGGTGAACAGCCACCAAAAGCAGATGAAATATAAATCGTTCATATTCTAACGTCGTTACGGAAACGTTATCGCCATGTACAATATAATCATATAATCATGCTAACTGGCACACAATGCCTAAGACCCTTCAAGGCATAACGTTCGCGTGTGCTCGAAGGCCCGACTAAGGCCTTTTAATGAGCTTGCCCGAGTCCTGCCCGGCGCGCAGCCTTAAGCCCGGGCCCGGCCCAGGCCCGCACATTCAAGCCCGAGCCCAGCCCGGGCCCGCCAGAAAACACTTCGAACGGCCCGGCCCGGCCCGGCCCGCGGGCCGG
The DNA here is from genome assembly GCF_013339695.2 of Rhipicephalus sanguineus. NCBI lineage: Eukaryota > Metazoa > Arthropoda > Arachnida > Ixodida > Ixodidae > Rhipicephalus > Rhipicephalus sanguineus. The sequence continues at coordinate 92,787,072 of NC_051184.2, read as the reverse complement.
GCGCGGCCTTTCGGGTCGGCCCGGGCCTGTGCAGTGCTCTATTGACAACCAAGAAGGCTAAGAATATTCAGCTGAACCTTAGCTAACGCTACGTATATCCTGGCATAGCCGAGCTAAGCCACTGCAAATTTTTTTTATTCAGTTTTACTTGTCTTCATTCTGCACCACAACACTTCGTTACTCCCAACTATGGCGCCGACATTTATACTATATAAAGATCGTGGAGAAAAAGAGCCGCTGCTGCATGAGCTATACGTTACAGACAGAGACGCGCGCATGCATTTACTCGGAAATTATCCCTGTGACGTTTACACGTCGACTAAACGGCTACTGGAAAATGTTGTAGCATCTCCTTAATATGTCCGTCGACGTACTACATTTACCGGCATACCGTCTAAGTTGCCGTTAGTGACTCTAGTGTAATCTGAAATGTCGCTTTCTGTGAGACACTTTTCGCACAGACATCCTGAGCACAGGTTATATTGTGGAAATTGTGGTAGGTTCTCTTCCCGTAAATGAGGCATTAATTTAAAAGGAACATACCATTCCTATTTATTGTCAACTCTGCCGCATCAACATGCGCAGGCGCATTCATGCATTGTCAAAAACTGAAGAATGCCTGGGAGTACCCTTGGGCGTTTAGGGTGGTCGTTGAAGATGGCATTCGTGCACTTGACACTAGGTCAGTTGGTTCCATCTCTCGATGAGGGCTACCAGGTCGTGTTTCAGGTTGCTGGCGGATCTAGCCTTGCGAGGGTTGTATGCAATGGCTCCGCCCCTATACCTAATTGCGCAGGGACAGCTGCATTCAGCTCTCCAGTAGTAAATACACCGTGCGCCGAATAGTTCATATCAAGCGAAGCTCCTATTGACGGTTTCAAGATTACTCCTGTGGTGTACCCCAAGAAACTTCCGGTCACCTCATTTATTATTCTGCAACACCGAAGCGTAAAGCGTTTTTTTAAGATTTGTCAGAGTAAGGGAACACTCTTTTTCCAGTTTCACGTAAAAGAAGGGCGCTTACAGTTAAAGACTAACTCTTTTAGTGTTGTGTGTAGCTTAGAAGAATATTTAATTCAAATATTTTGCTAGACACAGGGACAAAAGTGTTGAAACTCTGCGGGCTACTCGCCAAGGCTTTTGTTCCCCGCCAATCCTGCTAGCCTAAGCCATCGCAGGAAACCGGAAGCGGTCCAGGGCCTGTGTTAGTAAACAGTGAAACCCTCTTAGCATTGCAGCAAGGAGGTTAAAAAAAATTTCTAGAGTGTAAGGTACCGCAACGCCTTGCCAGCAAAAGTGAAGCCAGCTTTTGCCCACCAAAGAGCTCGGAAACATGCTCTTTTCTGGTGGTGCCTACTTAGAGATCAAATGGCTTTGATCTGTTAGTTTAAATACTACGTTAATTATAAAATAAAAAATCGTTGTTGCCGACAAAAGTAACCCGTCGAGAGGAATATTGGCGACTGATCTCCAATAAAATTCGCCATGACTTTGAGGCTTATTTACGAAATCTAGTAACACAAAGACACACTTGGAGCAGTATGTCACCCGTAAAAGTTGCCATATTAAATTCGTCTGGCTTGAGGGAAAAACGCGCGCTTTCGTTCGCCAAACGCCGATGGTTTATCGTGCCCCTACTAAGATGGCGGGTGCAGCCGCCATCTTTTGGTGGGCATGGCTTCACTCTTGCGCAATAATCGCCACTCCAGCAATTTTTTTACCCTCCTTGCATTGCAGTGGCTGCGGCATAGTCGAAGAGAAGCCCAATGCCGGTGAGTGTGCAGAAATGAGGCATATCAAATGCGGCCTTCGAAGGTGCACCGGTCACAAGCGAATTTATATGCGCCGCTTTCCAATGATTGATGCAATCTCCATCGTGTGCTTGTCGGCGATCAGCCTTTTCTCATACGACGATGTAACTGTTATCGAGGTCGCTTATCGGTCCACGTTGCCACATTTCATTGTTGCCTGGACATGACCGCACGACCATCGTTGTTCATGTAGCAACTCTAATGTTTCGCTGCTAAGCACGTGGGTGAAGGTCAAATTCCTGGCATGGAGGAAGGTAAAAGTTAGGAGGTACATTGCGCAATACGAAAGAAAGAAAGAAAGAAAGAAAGAAAGAAAGAAAGAAAGAAAGAAAGAAAGAAAGAAAGAAAGAAAAAGAAAGAAAGAAAGAAAGAAAGAAAGAAAGAAAGAAGAAAGAAAGAAAGAAAGAAAGAAAGAAAGAAAGAAAGAAAGAGTTTTACGTCAAGCACACTCACGCAAAGCTTCGCTTGCCCCCATTTTCCCGATAGGGGAAAGTCTCGAATTTTTTTTTTTTTGCTCTAAACGCCAATACAAGAAAGAAACCAGAAGTAATGCTTCTTTGCGAAGACAGCTTACTGATCTCCTTTAGTCGAGCACCTTGTACTCTTAATAGTCGCCCTTTATTTTTCTAAACACAATCACTGTTCAATTTCTTATTCTCCAACACGATTTCTGGAATATTATTTCTCTACGAGGTTCGTTCGGAATTGTCCTGCGATTGCGCTTGTGGCTCGCCATGTTAACCCTTTCAGCCCTGAAATTTTTTAATGGACAGAATTTTTCCTTCATTTTGATTTGGCTTTACTACCACCTCAAGAGCAGCAAGATAATCTATTCTGAGCACCCGATCAGTATTTGGGGAAAATGGCGCCATGTCCTATATAAAGCACAAGGGCTTAGTGGTTGTAAAATGAAGTATGGTGAATATATAAATACTTCTATTTACTCGTACACTGTTGGCACGTGTAATTGTCGTGAAACTACATGTAGCAACCATATATTAGAGCGTCTGAAAGGTCCAAAAACAAGTTTTTGCGCTCGTGACACACAGCTCCTGATTGCATTTGAATGGCCGTCGTCTAATTTTTGGACGCTTTGTAAGATCTAACATCATAAACGATTACCGAATCCTGCTTTGCTGCGCCAAAATTATCTCCGCCCATGTCTGCGAGGTGGGTTGGTTGATTGGTTCCTCAGTATCTTGACGCAACCCACTCCGGAGGATAGGCCATGAATCGAACGGTGCCTTGCTTAGGAAACTAATGCACTTACTGAAGGAAAAAGTTGAAAATGAAATGTTTAGCAATTACAGATTGCTAATATAAACTCGCAAGATAAAAAAACGAAAACAAAACTGTAGGGAAACATCAACAACAACAATAATAAAAACAAATATATACAGTTGAAGTCGAGGCTTTCACGGAAACCCGTCTGGTCGGGAAGTAACATGATAGAATAAAAGCAGGGCACCGACCATGAAATAAAATGCGGAATGACGTTTCGGCTCCCCTGACGGGAGCCTTGTTCACAATGAAAGCGACGATGAGTGAAGCGATGCTTATGAGGGCTTTAAAATATGACGTAAGCAGCGGCTGTAGATAAGAGGGAGCGTTCCGTCATTTCGGTTCAAAGTATGATCCGTCGTTTGAATCACGATGGATTCTAAATGGTGTCTTGCGGACAGTTTTTCTCCTTTTCCAAGATCGTGGCGTTATCGAAATCAATGTGGTGCTCAAGTTTTCAGCGTGCTCGGCCAAGGCATTCGAAGAAACTTTTTTCTTGTTGACGTCATTGACATGCTGTTTGATCCGCTGTTCAAATTTCCTGTCTCGCCGATATATACACTGTCACAGTCTTTACATGGGATCCGATGAACTACGCCAGGAAACTTTTCTTTTTGAAGCTTGTCTTTCACATTCACCCAGCCGATGACGCAATTTCTGTGTAGGAACATGGGCTACTTGGACGTCGAAGGCGTAGAACGCGGGCGAGACCCTCGCTCACACCAGGCACGTACGGTATAGCGGCGCGTTTTTTGGCAACACACGGTCAGGTCCTGGCGGCTGAGACAGCTGGCGTTCCACCGAGTTCAGCATAGATTTGGGGTAGCCGCATGCCGAGAGATCTCGGTGCACTTGCTGTAGGTCAGCAGCCCTGCTACTCGGCGTTGTGCAGATGCGGTTGGTTCTGGCGACAAGTGAGGCCACCACCGATCTCTTCTGGTTTGTGGGGTGCACCGAGTCATTATGCAGGTACCTGCCGGTGTGCGTGCTCTTTCTGTACACAGAAAACGTCAGACGGCGCTGGTCACGTTTCACAAGGACGTCCAGGAAGGGTAGTTCGCCGTCTCTTTCTACCTCGGCCGTGAACTGAATAGAGGCTTCAACGCTATTTAAGTAGGACAGGAATGAGGGAATTTTTTCTCGCTGAATTATGCAAAACACGTCGTGTACGTAACGAAGGAACACCTTGGGCGGTGTGTTGAAAGAGGCGAGTGCACGACTTTCAAGCCATTCCATCGTTAAATTCCGTACGTGCCTGGTGTGAGCGAGGGTCTCGCCCGCGTTCTACGCCATTACGACGTCCAAGTAGCCCATGTTCCTACACAGAAATTGCGTCATCGGCTGGTGAATCTCAAAGACAAGCTTCAAAAAGAAAAGTTTCCTGGCGTAGTTTATCGGATCCCATGTAAAGACTGTGACAGTGTATATATCGGCGAGACAGGAAATTTTGAACTGCGGATCAAACAGCATGTCAATGACGTCAACAAGAAAAAAGTTTCTTCGAATGCCTTGGCCGAGCACGCTGAAAACTTGAGCCACCACATTGATTTCGATAACGCCACGATCTTGGAAAAGGAGAAAAAGCTGTCCGCAAGACACCATTTAGAATCCATCGTGATTCAAACGACGGATCATACTTTGAACCGAAATGACAGAACGCTCCCTCTTATCTACAGCCGCTGCTTACGTCATATTTTAAAGCCCTCATAAGCATCGCTTCACTCGTCGTCGCTTTCATTGTGAACAAGGCTCCCGTCAGGGGAGCCGAAACGTCATTCCGCATTTTATTTCATGGTCGGTGTCCTGCTTTTATTCTATCAAATATCTACAGTTGTAACTAAGACAACTGAATTCAGCTACATTTAACATTCAGTTCTTTTAGATTCTCGTAAAAAATTAGATACAGCATTGAAAACTCTCCTGTGGCTAAAGCCAAATATGGTTTCCCCAAATGAAAGAATCACCGGAAGTGTCAAATTGCAGGCTGATAGAACTGCACTTCATCGTCGACCTCTTCTAGCTCCCCCACGTACCCAAACGTATTCACATCCATTACGTACAATCTGGCTATTGGAGCCGCCTTACATATTAGATGCGAAGCATCCTATGCCGAAGTTCAAACCGGTGGTGGTGGTGTGCGGCGTGACCACCTTCACTGCGCATGCGCAAGCCCTCTGCACACACCTCCTCTCCACACACTGCTTCCCCACCCCTCCTCTCCCCCGTACCCCTCTCCACTTCCCCTCTCCCACCTCTCCCTCCCATTTCCCTCTCCCCTCATCTCTCCACTACCGCTACCCCCTCCTCCCCTTTCCGCTTTCCTCCTCTTCACTCCCCTCTCCACATCCCCTTCCCCTTCTCATCTCCTCCCCTTTCCACTTTACCCCTCTCCACTTCCCCCTCTCCTCTCCTCCTTTCAACTTTGCCCCTCTCCACTCCCCCTCTGAAACGCGGGTTCGACATGCCGAAACGTTGCTTCGCATCGCCTCATGGTCCCCTTGAGCGGGAGATGGTGTGATTTTTAGCTAAGAAATTCTGGCTGCTTCTCAAGTAGAATAACAAGAAATCGGAAGCTTTCACAAGCGCTGCGGCTCTGGATGATCATGCAATGGATTCAGAGCTCTGACAACCACTGAGCCTTGGTGTTCCACATTTAGGACGTAAAGATTGTGCATTGCTGCGGGTGACGCGTAAATGTTAGTGAAGACCAACTTTGTAAATGAGAAGTTCAGCTTCTTAGAAGCAACAGAAAAAAAAATACGATATAGCTATCGATATAACAGTTACTCAGTAAAATGCCAGTAAATATTCGGCTGCGGCGATTGTCAGCTTTTTCACCTTCCGCCATCTTGATTTCCACTTTGCATAGTTCCGAGAGAGAGGACGATGGAAAAATTCGGCAGATCCCATGTACCGTGGGAGTCGATGTTATGCGAAGCATGCGGCGGGTAGGTGACTGTGGCGTAACTTTTTTTACTGAGCGACACGTTACAAGATGGCGCTAAAGATATGTTTAAATTTTATGCGCACACATATATATGTTGAAGAGCCGCATGTGTGTCCCCAGAACGCACGCACGTTTCACGAACTCGTGTGCATGTGTGGAAGAAGTTCTTGACAGTTCTTGAACAAGGGCATCATCACCGTGATCAGTGAGCACCAGCAGCTGGTCATGACTTGTTATAGAATCCGGTCGTGATCGTTGTGACGAGGGGTCCATGTGTAGTGAAGTATGTGGTATAGTAGAGCTGTTGGAATTCTAGGATGCCTCGGTTCCTACACCTACACCCGTTCATTACGTCGCATTTTAGCATAAAAAAGCGACACACGGCTCTTGCCTGCTTAGTGTGAACAAGGAACCCGTGTGGGTCCCGAAACATCTCTGTTTTTCACCTTGACTTGGTCAGTGACCGCATCTACATCCTCATGCCTCGGTCATTTCGTCGACAAATCGGCTGTCGACAGAGCTGGCGACAAGTAGAAACCTGAAGCCACCCTTCGCGTTGGTGAGGTATAGGCCGTCGAGGCTGGTAGGCCTGGATAGTGCTACGTGGACCAACATCAGTGGATTGTGTTTGTCGTATTCGTAGACTACCTGGGCGTATGTGGCCTACGTAGCCTAGTCTACAAAGCGGCTGTCAATCAATCTGGCATCATCCTCAGTCAGCATGAGGCCATCGCCCAACCTCGTATGAAATGAAGTGGACACTGCGTCGTTCTTGCGGACTAAGTGCAATTTACGGTGCGGTGATGTGGAGATCATATGTAACTTTCGTTAATGTATTCCTACGGGGTCGAGCAATGCTTCAATAGAGCTTGCCGAATCATATGAATACAAACGTAATGTTTATTAGACTGCTATAAAAACGGAGCCAACACTGGAACTACAGACATTAATCTGATATGATGCCTGTATCGTAGGAGTAGACATCGTAGGAGTATCATGTAGTTTTTATTGCTTTCTTGTAAAATTAGATAGCAAGCACCACAACGACATTGACGTTGCACCGGTATTACGCCTGCGTAGGCTGTTTTTCCAAACCAGTTTATAGAACTGGCATGGCCCAGTGGTACAATACCTGATTTCCACGCAGAATGCTTGGGTTCGGTTCCTGCAGGGATCCTAATTTTCATTCATTCCATTCGTTGAGGCAACGCTGCCATTGTTGGTTTTCCTTAACGCTCTAGTATTTAAGTTACCAATGTCCGTTCTCGCCGTTCCTGGGTAGATGTAAACTGTCAATCACCTGTGGCGCATACCCGTACACCGCAGTCCGTGGTAAACGGGTATGTGCCACACGTGTCTAGTGGAAAGGGTTTGACGACGTACGCGACAGGATTTTAGAGTTATTCATGTCATGACCCGGCAATCATAATCGTCAAATCCTCTTACCCTCCCATGCAAATTTTGGTCTTCGCCAAGTTAAGGAGGCGATCATGAGAGCACCCAGACGTAGGCGGCTAGATAGATAGATAGATAGATAGATAGATAGATAGATAGATAGATAGATAGATAGATAGATAGATAGATAGATAGATAGATAGATAGATAGATAGATAGATAGATAGATAGAAACGCTCAAAGTGCCAGAGGTTCGCTAAGAAATGCTTCGCATTTAAAAACTACTATCTATGTTTGCGCAGGTGTATTGGGGATACCTCAGACACTTTGAATTTCTGAGCTATTTATGTCACAATATGTAGTAATATTTCTTCGCGACCTTCTTAATGGACACCAGTTCTGAAAGGGTTAACAGCGGTGTCTTCATTTTAGTTCTGCCGATTGGTGGGACCAATGGGAACTGATGTCGAACGTAGTACGCGTGCGTCGCGAAATCTAGCGGCTTTCCAGAAATAGCTTGGGCGCACGTGAGTTCGCACCTGGCGATCTTGCAGGAAAAATTACGCGTCAGAGCTAAATCACCTGTCCGTATACAATCTAAGCAGCAAAGCCTTTGTGAAGCTGCTAATGAATGGATTATACTCTGCGCAGCGTCTCGCATCATCGTAGTTACTTACGAACCGCGTGACACGACAAGATTCGGAGACCTGTCAACATTTGAGTCACGTGACCGCGCCTTATAAGGTAAGCGTGATCACTTCAGGAGAGCGTCGTGGTGCGTCCAATAGGCTTCGTTGTTTTTGTGGACAAATCGTAATGCACGTTTATTCAGTCTCTGGACCCTTCCATGTCTTCACGCGATGGCCGCGCATTCGCACTAAATAGTATCTTCCACTGGACGGTGACGCTTATGACTCGGACATGTCTCGGGGTTCAATAAAGAAGTTATTAAATGAAAAAAAAAAGCATTTAAACAAAGAAAAGACATTTTTTTCACTCATCACCCTTAAAATGACATTTTTAGAACCTGCCATATTATATATACTCCGATAAAAAACGATTTAAAAGGTCACACTGTCGCTTATGCATTTCCCTAAGGATACTCGAGGGCGAAAACCACCTGTTTCTTGTGTTTCTTCGTAGTCGATTGTATTGCCAGCCCCGCCACGGTGGTCTAGTGGTTATGGCGCTCGACTGCTGACCCGAAGGTCGCGGGATCGAATCCCGGCCGCGGCGGCTGCATTTTCGAAGGAGGTGAAAATGTCTGAGGCCCGTGTACTTAGATTTAGGTGCACGTTAAAGAACCCCAGGTGGTCGAAATTTCCGGAGCCCTCCACTGCGGCGTCTCTCATAATCATATCGTGGTTTTGGGACGTTAAACCCCAGATATTATTATCGATTGTATTGCCACGTGGTCGTGACGTTGACGAAAGCAGCAGACGGCGTGTTCAAGACGAAAACTCTTTATATGGGCGAACTTGTGCCCGGAAAATGAAACAGGCAAAGTACAAGCAATTCAAGCTGATAGCGGCGAGCACAGCGTCGGCCGTCGAGTGATCTCATCAACGGTAAGGCGCGTCGGCGTTTATGCATGCGGCATCGAAGATTCCAGGCTTATCGTTGGGGGCCGCGTTGGTTCCAGAATAATCTCTGTTGTTCGCGTTGCGCGCTCAAGCTCATCAGAACAATCTAATATAATCAGGAATGTTCGACATTCCGGCGCGACGCCCGTAAGACAACGGTTATACATGCAACGGGACTGTCACATGAAAGCGCGTGGCACTATTGATCACCTCCCCCCGTCCGAAAAATTTCTGCACCCAACGTGGTTTTTGTTTGTTTGTTTGTGTGTTTGTTTGTTTGTTGGTTTGTTTGTTTGTTTGTTTGCAGTACCTCCCGGATCGGACCACTTTTGACCAAGCGGCGATGTTGTGTAACGATGTCATCATGTGACGTCACGTTATATCACGTCGTAGGGGCGTCATGATGACTTCACAACTTTCTGTTACCTCTGACGTCATGATGACGCCATATGGTGAAGTAATCACACCATGATTTTCTTGCATCACTTGCACTGACGCCTACGGTCACTCTTCGGGTTCGATGAATCATCTAAGGCTTTCGGCTTAAAAATTCTTCCATTTCTTGGCCATTCACCTATACGTATGCAAGCCCTTAGAACTGCAAAATTGCTTCCCCTTGAAGGGGAGAATGCGCATATGTAGTGATGATGATAATGCGTGTCCGTAAAGTGACAGCTCTCCTATCTCCAAGTTAGACATAAGCCACTGTGAGCAGTAAAGTTCCACTAAGGTTTTTTTCTCTCAGAAATGTTTGACCTTGCACCGCAAAGAAAAGAGTGTTGTGGAGATGAATCTGGCACGCCGCCACAGCATGTGTGAGTAGCGTGATATCGTCACAGCCGGGTGAGTAGAAAATGCAAGTATCCTCTCAGCACGGCAGATTTCAGGCGTCAGGCGTGTTTCCATTGTTCACAGGCTGTTCAGTGGTGGCGACGCTCATGACATCATGCATATTGTAATCTTTCCCAGATTTTTTCGATAATGTGATCAAATAAACGAGACGCCTGGCGGCAGTTGTTACTGATAATTGTGTCTGATAACTGGATGCCGTGCTGAGTTTGAAACAAGCTACCAACATAATCCAAGAGCACAATGTTGTAATAAAAGCTTTAGAACGCTTTTTATCTCGAGGATGCATGGGAAATGTCTGTATGAAAACAGGCACTTTTGTGTTCGGGAAAAACAAATCCCACCCATGCGCTGCGAAGCCGAGAACTATGCGTATTACGATACAGAGGCGTAGGCAGAAATTTTTTTCGGGGGGGAGGACACCTCCTTGATCTGAAGTGGGGGCCGGGCAGGCAGATGTCGTCGAGTGTCATTTTGGGCTCTGTATGCCATGGCAAAAAATATTCGGGGGGGGGGGGTTTATGCTAGATCCCTTCAAGAGGTAAGGAGTAGGCGGCGCCTCACTTTTGCGCCATCTCCTCTCACCATATTAATAAAAGAATTACACCATCTCCCACTAAAGCCAACCATGTGGGGATGCGAAGCAGCGCATGAGTCGACTTAAACTTCCGTTCATCACGGGCACCTTGCCCGATGTTAACGCGTCCTTGCAAGTGGAGCACACCATGAATTCACTGTAGTTGCTGTTGCTCTTCGCCATCACGTGATTGCTGAGGGAGTGTAAGGGGGAGAGGCCGCAGCGTCTTACCCTGCCCCTTACACAGGTCCGAACGCGATAGCGCTTGTCAGCGCGTTCTGACTAGGATACAATATGATGGTTCATCGCGCGTCTGCAGAACCTCGTTCGTCGAAGCCATCACATGATTGCTGAGAGAGTGTAAGGGAGAGAGGGCACAGCGTCTTACCCAGCCCCTTACACAGGCCCGAACGCGCTAGCGCGTGCCAACACACGTGGTTTTGTCTGCGTTACGTCAAGCTAGGACAGCATACGGCAGCTCGGGCCCCTAAGGGCTCTGCACGTATCATCATCAAGCCGGTCGAACAAGAAGACGAAGAAGGCTTCTCCATGGCGCGAGCGCGCTCAGATGGCTATGCCATAGAGTTTCCTAAATTTTACTAGAGGGGACTCTGGCGCTGCGATCGTTCAGCTACCATGGGAATGATGGGTAATACACAACTTTGCCTAGTCTTCGTGCTTGCGGCTTCAAACGTACTTGTGGCTTTGTTTGCGTCTTACCCAGCCCCTTACACAGGCCCGAACGCGCTAGCGCGTGCCAACACACGTGGTTTTGTCTGCGTTACGCCAAGCTAGGACAGCATACGGCAGCCCGGGCCCCTAAGGGCTCTGCACGTATCATCATCAAGCCGGTCGAACAAGAAGACGAAGAAGGCTTCTCCATGGCGCGAGCGCGCTCAGATGGCTATGCCATAGAATTTCCTAAATTTGACTAGAGGGGACTCTGGCGCTGCGATCGTTCAGCTACCATGGGAATGATGGGTAATACACAACTTTGCCTAGTCTTCGTGCTTGCGGCTTCAAACGTACTTGTGGCTTTGTTTGCGTCTTACCCAGCCCCTTACACAGGCCCGAACGCGCTAGCGCGTGCCAACACACGTGGTTTTGTCTGCGTTACGCCAAGCTAGGACAGCATACGGCAGCCCGGGCCCCTAAGGGCTCTGCACGTATCATCATCAAGCCGGTCGAACAAGAAGACGAAGAAGGCTTCTCCATGGCGCGAGCGCGCTCAGATGGCTATGCCATAGAGTTTCCTAAATTTGACTAGAGGGGACTCTGGCGCTGCGATCGTTCAGCTACCATGGGAATGATGGGTAATACACAACTTTGCCTAGTCTTCGTGCTTGCGGCTTCAAACGTACTTGTGGCTTTGTTAATTGCTATGTTTTGGTTTTCTTTCGGATAAAAAGAATGGATCGTTGTGAACTTCGTGACCAGATTTGAATCGCTGAGCCTAAAGAAATTAAAGTAGCGAAGTGAAACTGCTGACTTTTGCTGAAATTCGTGCTGCGACAAAGCGGATTCAGCCAACGCGGAGCTAAACGGAGCCGAAAGTACGAAGTTTAGACAAATTTGTGTACTACCCATCATTCCCATGCTGGCTGAAGCGTCATGCGTTGCAACTCCCATAGACACTAGCGCCACAGTTCCCTCTAGTAAGTATTGTAGGAAACTCTATGGGCTATGCTACACTGACAGCGGATAATGATGATAACAACTTTATTGTTCCGCCAAAAAAGGAGGCCCCCTACTCCTCGTCCCCGACAAACAGGCCTAGGCGACGGGGGCCGGCACCTCCGCGATTAGAAGCAGGCGAAGAGGTCTTCACTCATCGCGGAGTGAAGCGGGGTCCTCGCTCCGCAGCAGGGCTTCCCAGGCCTCTCTACAACTGATATTTGATTTAGCCCCTGGGGAGCTACCACACTCCCAGATTATGTGGTCGAGGGTCCCTCTCGCCCCACAGTGCTTGCACCTATCGTTTGGCCTATCATCTTTCTGAACATGATATGCCCAGACCGGGTTTACAAAATTGCCAGCTTGCGGCGCGGCTGCATCACGTGTGCGGACGCCACCGCCGGACACAGCCCCGAGCAAAAGCTGCTTCGCATCTAAAACATGCGTAAAGAAAACAAGCCGCTTGCTAAATTCTGTTACAAGGTCGGCGTTCTCGTTTTCCCCCCTCACTTTCGGGGATGCAATATCGGTCAGGAGGTTTTTTGTGGATGGTGGGCGGGAGGAGACGCGTTTACGTGCTGCAAGAACATTGATCACCACTGGTCTGGGGCAAGCCTGTCGCGTTTGCGAGAGACGCGAGCACCAGAGCTTGCGCGATGGTGCATGCTGTGCCCAGTGCATTGTCAGTGCAAAACTCACAGGGTCCCTTATGCATTCACCTGAGACGACTGGAAGGCGAAATCCATTTTCTTTTCCTTCTCTTTCGATATACTGATCCTCCCCCGTCACCCTTCCGAAAGCTTTCTGCACATATAGTGGTTTCGCGCTGCCTTCAGGAGCGGAGACATTGGAAGCTTTCTGTACCTCACCCATGCTTTTGCACTGCCTCCGTGATCGGCGCACGTTTGGCCAAGTGACGATGTCTTGTGATGACTTCACAAATTATGATGATTGTGACGTCATGATGACTTCATCAGGGGATGATAATTTTTGCATCACTTGTGTCGACGCCGCCGACATGGGACGCCGACGGTTAATTTTCGCCTTTCATGAGGCATCTAACTAAGGCTTTCGCCTTAATAAAGGAAACCCCGCTGTCGACTGTATAACAGGCATCGACGCGTCTGGTTCTACAGGTGAAGACGCTCGTGGAAGGTGACTGTCTCCTCAAAGTTCCGTTAACCATGAGGGCAGATGAAGGAGCTGCTTGTGCAAAGCGTTACGTTACGGTTGTACGGACCACGACCTGTGCTGGGCAGTATCAAAGATACATGTATCTTCGATACTATCTTATATACTTTGTGAGTATCTTGTATCTGTATCGCGATACGTCTCGTAAGATGAGTATCAGTATCTGTATTTCCGATACAATAAGGAATGTATCGTGTATCTTAAGGTACAAGATACATGGATCGTGACACCACCGTGTGAAACAAAAATTGGGGGAAGGTTCGCCTTTAAGAGTTGAACGCGATAGCGATATCCGGCCCCATCTTCATCCTGCTCTGTTTCTCTTGCCATCATGTTCAGTCGCCCTGTCTCGCACACACACACACATACAACCGACATACCTATAGGTGAAGGTTTCCGCCCTCATCAACAGCACTTTTACGACAACAGTGTACCCACTACGTGTGTGTAAGAGAATGCGCGCACTAATGTGTATGCCCTTTGTAATGGGTGGCGGCATGCTTTAAACCAGCAGAAATTACGCGCGTGATACTTTTTCGAAGTTGCGATGCACCCACTTCGTGTTCGTAAGGGAATACGCGCAGTAATGTGTGTGCCTTTTGTAATTGGTGGCCGGCTTTAAACTACCAACTCGTTATGCAGTTCGCATGGTGTGACGCCCGATGGCAACATACGTTTATACCCCGTTTTACTGCGATATTACATCTCGTACTGTGACACCTGCACACAGGACGAGTATGTGTTTCAAGCATTAAAGTTAATTTCAGTGCAGTTCCAAGCAATGGAGTTACTCTGTAGCGAATACATCAAGTAACGCTATATATAGAGTCATTCCGAATTCTATAGTGCCGTCTGTTAGTCATTGTGTCACGATAAGAGCATAATCAACATATTAGTTCTTTGTATTGAATTGCGTTCAAGTGCCATGTCTGTGTTGAATAAATACCATGAAAGAAAGAAAAATGCCCCCACCTCCCCGAAGGGAATCGTGAGGAAATGCGAATGCATTTCTTGCGCCGAGAGAGGGTACCGTTGCCGTCAGGCATTCGCCTTCACCGACTTCTGCCATCGCCTTGAGAGGCGCCCAGCCAGTGAACGGTCGAGAGTGAGGCGCGAGCAGACGGGAGAGTGGGGCGCCAGCGTTCTCGGCTCGGCGTTGGCGTTTCACAGCGGCGTCTCGAGCACACATTTCCGGATGTTCTTGAGAGGCACCCAGCCAGCGAACGGTCGAGAGTGAGGTGCGAGCGGACGGGAGAGTGGGGCGCAGGGAGGAGGGAGAGCGAACGGCGAGAGAAGGAGCGGCGAAGCACTGCACCTACCCTCTCCTACACTCTCTCGCACCACATGCTCCGGTTACTAGGGGCGAGGATAAGCGCGCGCGCCCGCAGCTGTTGCTATGGGAGAGGGCGCCGCGGACAACGCCGTATGCCTTACATAGCCCGACTAAGAAATGCATTCGCATTAAAAAAAAACAATGGAGTGACTCTGTGGTAGAACACCTGCTTGCCACGCAGACGGTCTGGGTTCGATTCTCACTCGAACCTAAGATTTTTTTATTATTTATTTTATTTGCATCTTCCTCGATTTCTCGGTCACGGACAAGATGATGATTTTTCGCTCACAACCAACGACGCCGACACCGACACCGACGCCAACACCGGAATTCTGCGGAACGAGCTCTTTAACGCTATCGCGTTAACAAACATTGGCTGAGCTCCGCTTCTCAAGCTGATACTGCGCCACTAACCGTCAATGTCATGACACTTGCTCTTAGCCACTGCGCCGCGTACTCCAATGCGTGGCACGTCTATTGCGCAAATTTTGGTTACGTTATAGTGTGGTTATCGATAAAAGTTTCTCTTGCATGGTGCTTCGTTACGATGTCTGAAGAATGTAATAATGGGGTTGCTTTGCATCTTCGGGCTTTCACACCACTAATTGATGGATCTCGTGGATTTCAGTTTGACTTACATGCTATGAGATTGTCTTATATGCAAATAAAATTCTAGCAACTATAGCACCACCGGTAGCGATGCTAGATCTAATAGAACAAGCATTTACCTAACAGAAGATATCTTGGGGTACCTTACGCTTTCTTCCTGCTATCTTCATTCAAAGAGTTCTTAAAATCATATTTCATCGTCAGCAAAATAAGTGCTTTGTTAGCTGTCCTTGTTTTGCATCCCGTACATTGCCTAAGTCTCTGTATTGCTTTTTTTCCCCGGTCTTCTTACTGCAATGTGTCTTTTGTAACGAGCTGCCAGAATGAGCTCCCTTCTGTACGCTTACTTTTCTCTGTCTGAGTCATTTCGACTGCTGTTTACATATTTGCATTTCACTTGAGTTTACTGTTACGTCAAGGCGTTGTTGAGGACGAATATGTAATAAGCTGGGCGTGCCTCGAGCATAAGTAAAGTTCTGCTCACTAAATAGCAATACTGAGTGTGTATTATAATAATGATAATTATAGGGAGCCATCTTAATATATGTTACGAAGAGTTTTCGAGAAACGTTGCTATACCAAATCCTCTGTTTTTCTCATGAGCGTCCCAACGAGCCGTTTTATGCTAGTTTCCATAGGCATTGAATTTCCTATTCGATACTTCATACGTAATTGGGATAGCTGTTAAAGTTGCCATCTGTATCGCCTTTCTGTACTACTTCTCTGTGATTGTTCGATACGGAATAGCCTTTGTATTTTACTTGGATATATCAAATGCAAAGCATTTCTTTGCGAACCTTTGGTACTTTGAGCGTTTATATCTATCTATCTATCTATCTATCTATCTATCTATCTATCTATCTATCTATCTATCTATCTATCTATCTATCTATCTATCTAGCCGCCTCCGTCTGGGTGCTCTCATGATCGCCTCCTTAACTTGGTGTAGACCAAAATTGGCATGGGAGGGTAAGAGGATTTGACGAATATGGCTGTCCGGTCATGACATGAATAACGCGAAAATCCTGTCGCGTACGTCGTCAAACCCTTTCCTCCAGACTCATGGGGCACATGCCCGCTTACCACGGGCCGTGCGCCACAGGCGATTGACAGTTTATTTCTACCCAGGAACGGCGAGAACAGACATTCGTAATTTAAATGGGAGAGCATTAAGAAAAACCGACAACGGCAGCGTTGACCCAACGTATGGAAAGAATAAAAATCAGGATCCCAGCAGGAATCAAACCCAAGCATTCTGCGTGGCAATCAGGTATTCTACCACAGAGCCACGCCAAGTCTAGACACTGCTTTGGAAGAACACCCTATATATGCAGGCGTAAAGTCGGTGCAACGCGAATTGGGGTTGTGGTGCTGGCTATCCAATTTGATAACAAAGCAATAAACACTGTATATGTCCTCTCACGATACAGGCGTCATGTCAGGTCTGTGGTTCCAGTGTTGGCTCCGTTTTTATCTAAGTCTAATAAACATTACTTTCAAGCGTTGCTCGACCCCTGAGGAATACGCTAACGAAAGTTGCAATGATATGGACATGATTGCACCATAAACTGCACTTAGTTTCGACAATACTGACGTATAGAACGTGAAGGCTGACGTTACGTCGCACCATAAGTTACTCTTTAAACGCCAGTGTTGTGGACGTGCCTGGTAAGCCCACGATTTGCACACAGCTACTACACTTACAAAAACATATAGCACACAGCTATACACTTACAAAAACACATCAATCCACCTCGTAACGTTTCGCTCAAAGCCATCAAATACAGCATAGAAGTGCTCGCTGACTGCTTCGCATGAAACCGATTCCCACCACGCGTGGGATCTGCCGAATT